>NW_009952801.1:3554330-3583380 GCF_000747805.2 Chaetura pelagica
GGGGGGGAATAATAATAAATTTTAAAAAGAAATTAAAAAAAAAAAAAAAAAGAGAGAGAGAGAAAAGGACGAGAAGGGTGTTCCTTCCGAAAAAGACTTTTGCGGGCTGCTTCTTCTCACCCTCCACCTCTCCCCCCCAGCCCTATTACTGCGGCGGACCCCAGGGACAGGGTGAGATTAATTGCTCTGTGTTACGACGAAAATGATAGATGCCATTAATCAGGGAAGTTGTAAGTCATCCACGTTTGTAGATGGTATTCTGAGATGGGCTGGGACAGATGGCAGGGAAACGCAGCGCTCTGCAGGTCTGGCGTAAATCACTCAACTTCTGGAATTATTAAGTGGCCAGTGACAGAACCTCATACATTTTCTTAAAGAGAAGTGCTTCTTAGGAAGATGAATATTCAACTTCAGATTGTGAAAGAGCGTTTCCAATTGCTGTTAACAGTTCCCTTTCTGAATAATTAAAGTATTTGGGGTTTCCTTCCTGAATGTCAGAAACTTCAAACCTGAAAAAGAAACAAGATCTTTCACACAGATACCTTACAAACACGGATAAGAAGCAAAGCCAGGAAAACTACACGAGTACCCAAATCATTGTTGTAATGCCCTTTCTGAAGGAAACGGGGAAAAAAATGTAATTTAATAGGTGTGTCCTCACATCTCAAATAGATTTGTCTTTACTTGGAATAACTACTTCAACAAAATATTTTTTTTCAAGTTTTATATTTTCATGCACTTAGACGAAAGCAGTGAATCAATAGCACTTTTATTCACTACATCTCAAAAAACACGAGGCATTCTGTGGAATCTAAGTATTCCAAGTGGAGAAAAGACCCTTTTTCATTAGTCTCCCCTAATTTATTTATTTTTCACATAACAAAAATGAGCTATGGCATTATCAACTTCAATCAGTCTTTCAGGGTATCACATTGATTGATATGTCAAATGCTTTTCTAAATATAAGCTTAACACCAACATCTAATTGTGAGCTTGATTGCATATCTTGCAATAATGTGATCAATCTACAGCAAATTCCGACTTTTGCAGAAACCTGAGCTATGAATTCTGTAATAGCATCTATTCTATCACATACGAGAGACTACAGTCCAAAACACAGGGTTTACAATAGTCATTGAAAATAATCAAATGTTAACCTCATTATATGTGAACAAATGTTTACTGTGCTGATCAGCTTTGTTTTCATTATTAAAACTTCTTTTACGAAAATTCATGTTCTTTTTATTAGATTTAAGAAAAGCAATGTAAAAAAAATAAAAATGCTTTTTCTTTTATAACTTATTGTCAATGTTTGAATTTACTGATTTGGTGGATAACTGTACCCTGAGTCATCTTTAAATTGCATCAGTACCTGATACAGAAACAGTCTCGCGTGCAAGTTTCATCATTCCAACTTTGATACAAAATCTAGGGAAAATTAGGTTTAAACTATTAATTTTTAAGGTCATTGTTATGATTTAGAAATATCACTATATGCAATCAGAATAATTTAGGTTGGTGAAGACCTTTAGAGATTATCTACTTCACCTCCCTGCTTAAGGTAGGGCAACTTCAAAGCTAGACCAGTTTCCTCAGCACCTTATCCAGCCAACTTTCAAAAATCCCCAAGAATGGAGACTCCAGCTTTTCTGTTCAGTTTTGGCTATGTGCTTATTGATTATTGATTTCTTTTTGCCTAATCAGCAATCCCCTGCTGCAACTTGTGTCTGTTGCTGCTCACCCTTTCTCTGGGCACCTGAGGAGAGCATGGTTCTGACTTCCCTGTAAGCATTGCCTCAGTAGTTGAAAATGGCAATCAGATCCACCAACTTAGACTTATTTTCTTCAGACCTCTCAGAAATATAACTAATTGTCCACAAATTCACCACTCTGTCCCATTCCTTTTTAATGAATATCACTCAAGTTAATATTATCAAGTTAAACTGTTATTTGTGAGGAGTTTTTGCCCATCTCTCAGAATACTAGAAATGGATAGCTAAAATGATGCATTCATCTTCTAAAAGAGGTACTAATCATGAAACCTACAACTAATTAGTACCTAAGAGGTACTAATAATGAAACCTGAATATTCAAAGTGAAATTTCCTCCTCAGTTTCTCTGTGTATAAGAAAGTGCAAAGATTCAGGTCAAAGTCAATTATATCCCATTTGGCCATACAAATTGGTCATACAGTAACTTTAAGGGTATTAACAGCACCTACAAAGCAGACTGGGTTTTCCCAGGCCTTACGTAAAAAAACTTTTTAATACTGAATATTAGATTTTTCCACTAACAGTAATGATGTTTGCCTGAGATGTAGTTTCTCAGGCATATTTGAAAGCTGGTACGCATCTTTTATGCACGTGACGTAAGGTTGCTCAGGGAAGTTGTGGCTGCCCTCTCCCTGAGAATGTTCAAGGCCAGGTTGGATGGGGCTTGGAGCAATCTGGTCTAGTGGGCAGTGTCCCTGCCCATGGCAGAGGGGTTGGAACTAGGTCTTTAAGGTGCCTTCCAACACAAACCATTCCATGATTCTGCAGCCTGCGTACAGCCACACAGCTGGTGTGAGGTAGGTCATGGAGTGAAGCTGTTAGGGACAGTAGCTCAGAGGGAAGTTGAAATGGAAGAACTGGCAAAAAGGGTAGTCTAGGTTCAAACTGGTTTCCCTTTTGTTCACACAAAGTCTGGTTTATCTACCATCTCCATGAAAGAGAAAACTAGGACTTCTAGCCATTGTATTAATCTTAAACTGCTTGAATTTTTCTCCAGTATTCTCATTAATACTGTTAGTATTTTAACTTGCTTTCCATTTCTCTATTACATAAATTCTGCATTCTTTCTGTCTCCATACATATATATAACTTATAAAAAAGATACACATTCTTACAAGGCATATAATCTTAAGTATCTCTTGCATACAGACATTCTTGTTTTAAAGAATGTCTATTTCACACCCAGAAAAAGCAGACAGGTATATCTGAAACATATTATTCAGCTATAATGCAGAATCATCGTAACCACATTCAAAACAAACCTAGCAGCTTTGCAAGGTGCTTTTGTAGTTTGTCATGTGTAGGTTTTTTCAGGCCCTCTAGAGCAAATCAAGGATGAGAAATGAAAATAAATTTGCTCTAGTGTTTTGGGAGACAGTCTTTAAAGAAAAAAACCAACAACAACAACAACAAAAACCCAGACAATATCTTCTAAAATCTGTTAAGAACTTGTGAAACCTTTTAGAGGTTTTTGTAATGATGAAAAAATACAAGGGAAAAAGTCCTCCCTAGGGGACTTGACAAGAGAAAATACATGTTCATAGTCAAGGAGCTAAACAATTCCATAAATTGGAGTAGTATAAGGACACTTTCACCTCAGTTCAGCAGAGATGTGATAAATTGACTGAGTTGTTACTATTTTACATATTCTATGCCTTATGGTGACCTTAGTTATTTCAGTGGGCAGGAACCTCAAGAAATCATCAACAAAGCAGAGCCTAATTGGCTATGTAGAAAGCATTAATTTTCTAGTATTGGTGGGCACAGCACACAAAACTACACCACTGGTTCATTTGAAACATTTAAGACAAAAATTATGGTCAAGTGCAGGTTTACATTGGCCACACCTATGATGCAACTCAGCACCTATCTGCTCTTTTCTGAAGCATTCTCTTCCAGTCTTGTTCTAAAATAAGAAATAAATAATAATAAATGTATTTTTCCTTCCTCCACTTGAAATGTTATTCCGAACACAAAGTCTAAAATCTTGTTGTTTTATTTTTTTTTTTTAATTCAAGGGCTAGTCCTTACAAGGATAAGCAATAGAGCAGTTTGAAGCGACTCCTTTGGTATTTTGGCCACATATCCTGAAGCAGAAGAAACACAAAAAAATATTGAATTTTCTACCTATTTAGGGATACCTCTGTTTTTGCCTCAGAAACTGAATTGCCTTGTGTCATATCTGAAACACCCAAATTGGAAGATAATCTATTAGTTTTCCTAACAGATTTACATCTTTGAAAACACTTCTGCTAAATAACTTTATTTTCCTAGAACATCAATTGAATTGTTAACAGTGCATTCAATTTACTAGAAATAGATTGTAAAAAATATACATGAAAGGAAGCAGATGTTGGAAATACCTTTCCTGTTCAAATCAATTTTTTTTGTGTATCTCCTAAAAAATGAACACTTGAAAGTACTGGAATATAAATAGCTCATTGAGAAAAGTTCTGCTATGCCATGAAGGTGTGTCTTGGAAATAATATGTGAATCAAGTTTTAAGAGAGATTTGATATTTTATAACTACCACTAAATCCAGCAATAGTGTAAAGATCAGAGCAATAAATATTTCCAGTTGTCAAGAGTCAGAAATCTGGAAAGCTTTGAAGGAACAGGAGGAAAGACTGGAGAGCACCTGGAGGAAAAGGGTACAAGAACAGCCTGAAATCATATTGCCCAGAACAAGGACAGGCACAAGGGCAGAACAGTGGTGGGCTACTCAAAGTGGCTGCTGGAAGCTGAATATGACATTTGTGTAACTGAAGCAAGAAAATGTTGTCAGGGCAAAACTAGGTAATTTTTTATTTTTTTAAGCCACATGGGGATTTAACTTTTCAGGTAAATTTATTATGCCTAAGGCCTTCAAGCTTTGCTGTTAAAAGCTCTGTGCAACAAGTAGTGAAAATGTAATTCAGATCAGCGAGGTTAATAGGACTCTTCCAGCACTTCATGCTTTAAGAAATTGAAAGAGGAAATAAAGCTGTGAGCATCCAATTCAATTTATATCTGTGGCCCTCTGTGCTTGTCATGCCAATAAGCACATGTGGTCTCTTGAAGGAAAACTTACTATTTTACTGTTGCTCCAGACAAAGTATTTTAGGTACTTTCCTACAGACAGGACAGGATGGCATACAGTATTTGTAGCAGATCTGCAGGAATGTTAATTGTTGGTCATGAGATAGGAGAGCTCAAAGTCTACCCTTTCTTATAGGGGAAAGGTATATGGAGTACAGAAATCCCTGTGCAGAGACAGTGAAGCAAAGCATCCATACTTTATTGCTGAGTTCTCCAAGTTGTAGCTAATCTAACTTTACCTAAGGATAGTCACTGAACATTTTATTTTCTTACTAGGGTCTTGTAATAGAAGTTACTTCCAAAACATATGAGAGCTGTTGTGTGTACATATATTTTTAGGCAACTTACCTATTTTTGTATGAAGTATTTACTACTGGCTGATTTTTTTTAACTATCAGAGAAATGTTATTAATTTAATTAAAAGGTCAATCTATTTTTACAAAGGGATATATATCCATTATCATCTATATTCCTTAAGGGGGAGAAAACAGATTGTTTCATCCCCAATTAGTGTCAGTATTTTAAACTGCCTCTCCCTTACTTTAAGCTAAACGTACAAGGAATGTGAGGAGAACATTCCAGTCCTGGATTCAAGCTCCTGGAACACACTCTAGCACTGAACTCCTTCCTTTCACAAGTGTTTACCTGGAAAGTTAAAACTCTATCATTCACTGCATATCCAATATATTCCAGACACAAGCACGTCAGCTTTAGCATTATAAAACGCTGATTTATGAGAACAAAAGCCTTTATTGCACAACATTATTACTCTTGTAATGCCTATATGAAACACCAATTGGGTATTACCTTTATTAGTGACAATGAACCTTTTTAACATCAGTTCACTACAAAACAAAAGAGTATTTTCTTGCCATTTATGTTTACAATGTTGTTTGTTGTTTTTTCTTTCTTTTTTAGTCCAGTTTGGAGACTAGAGGCACTCCAGGGAGTTGACAATTCAAAACATAAAGGTCAGGTTCTGTTAATAAAAGCAGAATATACAGAGAAGGAAGGCATTTGCATGAAAAGCTGGTCCATTGTGGACTACTTGCTCATTACTCTCATCCTCTCTTAGGACACATGGAGGTAATCTTATTTCAAGACATAAAGCACAGCTGAAATTTAGGCAGAATGAAGAAAAGCTTGAATCTGCTACAAAGGGCCATATATCAAAGGTAGAAAGGACCTGATTCATAGCTAAATCAGGAACTGTAAATATCCAGTTTGGTTGAAGAAGACCAGGGAGACTTTCCCAAATTCGCCTACAGAGAGCTAAAAATGTATCCACAACAGCATCCTTAGGTGGGCTGCAAGAAATCACAAATTTATCAGTTAACCACTCCTTCCAGCCCTACCCATGTACTGCTTTACTCTCAATGGGCCTCCCTACATTGCTATATGGAGTAAGCTCATGCTCTTGGCCCTGGGACTAGAAGCTGCATGGTGAGAAAAGATATAGGCTTTCCTTTGTTTCAATTTTTAGCTATAAAATTGTACTGAGATTTTTCAAGTGGAACAAATGCATGCTTTCTATACATAAGTAACATATGCTTTACATAAAATATTTATAGGATCAGGCCTGAGAACATGAAGGTTTATAGGGTCTTTTCATTCACTAAAAGCAGGTAACAGGTCATCCTATCACTAACACACAAACTGAACGTGACCACTAGAAGACATTTTTTAATGCACTACAATGTAAAAAATGTAATTTTTATTTTCAAACCTTGTATGTCCTTTTCTGTGTTGGATTGCTCAGGTATGGCCAAATGCAGGCTGCACCTCACTGTGATTGTGGCACAGAAAAATGGAAACACCACTATTCCTGGGGACATGATTGAGTGATGATGTGCCTGTCAAACATAAGTATTATTTTCCACAGTAAGTTTTCTGTATCATCAATTTTACTGTGATTATATATTTTTTAACAAAATATGACCATTTTCTACTTGACTGAAACTTTACATAGCATACACAAATACAAATTTTGTATTTTAAAAATAAAGCATTATTCTAATACCTTAGAAAAGATGTCATGTTTTCTGAAGCTGAGTTGATCAGTGATACAGCATGAACGCTGCATGATATAGAATGGTCTTTGGAGGATTATTTTGGAAATGTGGACATAGAGTATTGAGTACATTTTTAGAGTATGCAGAATATGGAAATATTTTGTCATGGTAGCCTTCAAAGATATTTTACTGTCACAAAGTATTGGCATTGTTTAAACTGATATCTCATAAGCATTACCAGAAGATGATGAATAATAATAAAAATTGCCCAGCAGAAATTGTTGCAAAGGTATGTTTGTATCTTCTAAAATCTGCATGTCTATTCATATTACTGGGTCTTCTGACACCTTAGGGAATTTTCCTTTCCTGGCTATAGAAACATTTGGTAGTTGGTTTGCTTGTTTTCAGATTGTGGTCAGAGTTGAAATTTTGTTTGGTTTGTGTTCTGTTTGTTTGGGGTTTTTTTAAATGAGGCAATAAGGTCTCAGCATCTAATGAAAATATAAGTATATTTAAGAGGAAAGACAGGAGCAACTATACTGTCTCTCCCACACAAAACTCGGTCTGCAAGCTGAAATCAATAGCATTAGCTAAACTTGAGTAAAAATGTCAAAAAGGGGATTTATAAAGCCAAATAAAAATCAAGCAGCCCAACTCTCATCCTTGAGGTTGAAAGCAGAGCTTCCTGTGGCTTTGATGAAAATATAATTTCTTTGCTGTCTGATATATATGAGCCAGAAAAATTGACTAATACATCACATACATTTTTATAGCCTAATTAATGACACAAGTTTCATTTTTGAGCTAAATACTGCTTGGAGAAACTTAATTATTTTTTAAACCTAAGATTCTAGACTTTAAAAGCTAGTGTTTGGGGGTTTTTGCAGTTTTGGATTTTTCTAGCTGATTTAAAAAAAAAAAAAAACAACTACAAAAACAACACAACAAAAATTCCCAAACCCAGAGTTAAGGATTAAAAGAGTTTGATACTCACCTGCTTTTTAAGCAGCTTTTTATCATTTAAGGCTGAATTCTCTAGGCTCCAAAGGCTCTAAGACCCCTAGGTTGGAAGGGGCCTGGGGCAAGCATTGCTTTCTCCATGACTTCTAACTTCCCACAAACTGAACAGTAATCACCCACTTGGAAAAACATGAGACCTGTTTGAAGGCTATATTAAATGAAAACGAAAGATTGGTTCAGTAGCTGAGAGCTGCTAGGGTTTGGATTTCAGCTACAGCCATTTATTTTTCTTCTACTGGACACACACCACATACTTAAAAGATTGACAAATATGATCAGAAGCATGTCTTCTTTTCTCTCCTTCCTTTAATTGCCTCAGAGCTTAGGAAGGTGTTTTATGAATGTGGATAAAACTGACAACAACCCTACAAAGCAGACAAAATCTTTATGCAAGAGGCAGAAAAAAAATGTTAAATGATATATCTGGAATCCTATCTTCTACTCCACAAAGTATAGTTAATTATATTTTAGGTCTGAGCATATTTTTAGAAGCCTTCAAGGCTATCAGTTTGTCACTGTAGAGTATTGTCCTCAGACAATACAGAGAGAAGGTTAAAAGAAAGGCTCTGAAATCAAGAAGCTTAAGTCCTGTTTTCAAAAAAGCATTTATGATGGCTGAGTGAAAAACCTTTGAAAAGCCATATTCAGACTCATATTAAAATTGGAAAATTATTTCAATCTGTCTAGGTAATGGTTTGGATTTCCAGAGCACTATCTGACCTAATCAAAAGCTTTTGTTCCCCACCCCCTGCCCTTTTCTATAGCTGTAGAGTGATGAGTATGCTTCAGAAAGCCCCTCGTGGCACTAATGATGTTATTGCTCCTTTTTGCTGAGCTGTCATTTCTCCTAATTATCATTTATATTGGGTTCTGCTACTTTCTGGTATTAATATTGCCACATATATACTTTAATTGTTAGGCAACACTATGCAGTGGTTATTCTGAAGAGAATTTCATCTCCCTTGACTTCCCTGAAGCCTTGAAATATTGATGGATGTCTTTGAGATGGTCCCTGCATAATGCTCATTACAAGGGGAAGAGTTAGCTGTCCATAAAACCTTTCATTTTATACATGCTAATGTCCATTGTTTGAACAAAATGGATAATTGAGCACCTAATTAGTAACTACCTGCCTGCACACACAATTAGCCAATTTGCAAGAACAGATGCTGGCTTATGAATACACTGAAACTAGTTGCAGTGGTGTGCAAGTTCCTTTCATAGTGACTCCCACCTCCTAAGTTTTAAGTTATTCTCCTTTTCCAGAGAAGATGTTGGGAGAGAAGGAAATGACACTATGTCAAGTATTCCCTTTAGAATTTGATGCTTGAACATAGAAACAGTGTAAGGGGTCTTAACCAATCTTCAGAAATTCCCTCACCCTGCGGTCAGACACAAGCACTGGCTCCATCACCTACACGGTCAAAAATGTAACTGGACCAAGTGCTCACCTTTTCTCCTTCACATCTATCTTAGCTAAATGGAAGGCCAGTTGATTTAGCTACTAAGTAGTAAGTGTCAAGATCTCTTCAAACTAATTCTAGGTTCTATAATATTATTTCAGTAAATCCAACAGTTAAATCCTGCAATACATATATTTTTCAACTGCTCATTTAAGTCAATAGGTCACCCTGTTATCATAGTTATAATATAATTTTAAGTTTTTCTTCCTCTGGAAGAGGGTTTAGTTTGCTTTGCTTTTACCCATTCATATTCTACCAAGGAAGTTTGCTGAATATGCTTCTACAGTTTCATCTGATCCATTTCATTATTTGCCTTCAAAAGAGATATCTCAGTTATTTTGCAGAGGAAGGTCTCAGTACATATTAAAATATTAGAGTATCTCTATGCAACAGGTACAAAGCTAAGGTAAGGAATTGAAGTTCTCCAAACATGAAAGCTAAGCCATCTCTCTGGGGAGGAGTATCCATTTCACACACAAGGATCTGCCCATGCATAATTCCTGGACTTCAACCACCATCCTGTATCTTTCTATTGCTCTTTACATTACAGTCAGGGTAATAGTTTACTAAAACCCACACAGAAGGGTACCAGTTCATGTAGCTACTTTGCCATCACCAAGAACGCTGCACAGACAGATGAACCCAGCAGGGTCACTTTGCTGTGGGGCAAAAACCCATGTTTGCATCAGCAAAATCTTACTCTTAAAAAAAAAAAGAAAAATGGAAACTCATACAAATGTTTCGCCTTTGAAATTGAGAGGTGGAATTGTAATAGAAGGCATCCTAATGTTTGAAGAACTATGAGCTGCTAGATCTCTCAAAATATCTTTCCACTTTAGCTTATCATACTTAAGCCTTTGCAACAACTGGATTCCATACCTCATTATAACAGATTTATTACTTCCTGTCCCAGTAATGGGGAATATCTGTTGTATTTTGTAATTTTGTAATTTTAAAACTACAATAAACACAATATGCACATCTCTGAAACAAACTGTTGTTATTTTTATTTATTTATTTATTCTTTGTGAAGGCTGCTAAGAGAACAGATGCTCTGTTAATTTGCATGAAACAGAAGCAGAGCTTCCCATAAGTTTAGGCAATGCCATGACTCACTCATTTTACTAATACAATCCTGATCAATTCTAATTCTGTTTTCTACAGAGATGAATTTGCTGATTATATTTTATTCCCTTGAAGAAGACAAAGAAAAATGAGTCAGTTTATAACATTATACACCAAGGAACTTCCTCAGTTCCTAGATTTTTATTTATTTATTTATTTATTTTGCAAAGCTCAATTCTAGCTTTACTTTCTGATTTATAGAATTAAAAGAGCTTAAAGCAGTTTTCCAAGCAACTGGCCTTCAGTAATGCTGCTCAAAAGACCAGCTTATAAAATAGAAAAAACAGACATCTTTTAATTTACTGCTGTGTGGTGTTTGTGCTTAAAAAAATAACATCTACAAAGCACTGTATTGCCAAAATGAAAGAGAGGGAAAGTAAAATTTGGAGGCAAGGAATATGATAAGGTGTTTCAGTTCACACTTAAACTAAAAACCACATGCAAAGTGGGTACCTTACAGCCACAGAGTGACTTGGTGAACACTAGCCTTCCAAAGGGGAGTAAAGCAGCAACACAGTTACTTGGAACTGGAGACAGGAGAGAGGAAGAGCAATTTATTCACCAGTTAGCACGAAGTCTTAAAAAGTGCCCTCTCAGCAGCATCTAGGACACTGAAGAAAACCTGTGAATGAGTAAGCAAATTGAGTTATCTCAGGAGGGATGAAATTGAGGTCTTTTAATGTTATCAAACCGTCCTCTTGTAAAGCAAAGGGACATCCCTATATTGTGCTCAGGCACAGCAAGACCTTTCCTTCTCTATAGACCAGCCAGGTAGCCTGCATTAGAAATTATTCATAAGGAAAGACATGGTCTGAAATGGCCCTTTTCCCACTCTGTTCTGATATAGACAATTTGTGGGTCTATTTGTGAGATTACAGTATTGACTTCTTAGAATTTATTACTCAGATTTTAGTTTGTTCATTATAACCTGAAGTTTTGATACTGGCAACATTTTATATTTGGGAAACAATACTCTTTCTTAAAATACAAGACTTTAATTGAAATCTGGAAACATTTGGACATTAATCTTCAACTCAGATTAGTTTCCGAGCATAAAAGGCTATTCTGTTCCTTTAAAAAGGGATTGTACTATACTTGAGAAACTGCCTTTAGTGGGATACAAAGAGCTGCAAGTGCCAAGCACAGTTATTTTCACTAGAACATCACCCTTTAACCACAAGCAAATGTATTCTTTATAAAGACAACTTGCACTGCATCTGCTAAGAGCCAATAATGCAATTAGTAACTTTAGTATATTGAAGATGTTGCTATTTATGCACTCCACTTATGTATACCTGTTAGCAAAAACCTTTTCATAGCTTAGCAGCCAGTTTCAGTCACTTCATAATCTGTTCTTGTTATCAGGCCTGGCCACCTAATTTTTGCAAATAATTGTAAGTGTGCTTTTAAGTCCTGGGAGCAAAATGGTCACCTTGTAATGGACAGTATGCCAGTGCACCATTAACTTTCTTCTGGCTTTCTATGCTTTCCCTCCAGCTGCTGTTCAGCTCAACCACTTTACAGTTACACAAAACCAAAGTTTACTTGGCAAACAGCAAGTGGAAAATTCTTAGTGGTATAAATTCTTAGTGGTCTTTGAGGACCTCATTAATTTACAAGAAAAAAAAAACAACACACACACAAAAAAAAAAACACCACCAGTTTTTTTACATAACATTTCAATGATCAAACTAACAAACATGAAAATAAACTAATTCACCAGGCCTGAGATTCTAGCTGAGTGTCCCTGAAGTTTGCAGTCATTTCCTCTAATTGCACGTAAGACATTTGTTATTTCTGTATTGTCATTCTGATAATTTCATCCCACTCTTCTGCTTTAAACAGACAGAAGATTTGTGTTGATACACATCTGAGTTTCCACTTGGTTACCTTGTTAAAAAAAGGGGAAAAGATGCTGAGGAAATGCCACTAAAAGCCTCTTTTTTTAAAAAAAAAAAATAAAAATCAAAAGCTCATGTGCTAAAAAACATTGAAAGCTATATTTATGCTGCACAGGACTGGGCCTGGCTCTAAGTGTGAAGTTGCTGACAGATAGCTAATGCATGGCTTAAATGACTGCACTGTTATGGATGTTACATAGAGTCATAGAATCATTTTGTTTCAAAAAGGCCTTTATGATAATTGAATCCAACCATTAACATTAGCACTGTCTAGTCCACCACTAGCCTATGTCCCTGAGCACCACATCTACATGTCTTCTAAATATCTGCAGGGATGGTGACTCCACCAGGTTCAAGGACAACCTATTCCAGTTCCTCACAACCCCTTCAGTGAAGCAGTTTTTCCTAATATCCAATCTAAACCTTCCCTTGCTCAACGTGAGGCCATTTACTCTTCTCTTATTGCTTGTTACTTGGGAGAGAACAACCCCTGTCTCACTACAACCTCCTTTCAGGTAGTTGTAGAGAGCAATAAGGTCTCCTCTCAGCCTCCCTTTCTCCAGACTGAACAATCCCAGTTCCCTCAGCCGCTCCTCATAAGACTTGTGCTAAATTGAGACCCTCCAACAGCTTTGTTGCCCTTTGAACACGGTCCAGCACCTCAATGTCCTTGTAGTGAGAGGCCCAGAACTGAACACAGTACTTGATGTATGACCTCACCGGTGAGTAGAACAGGGTCAGGATCACTTCCCTAGTCCTGCTGGCCACACTATTTCTGATACAAGCCAGGATGTCATTTGCCTTGTTGGCCACCTGGGCACACTGCTGGCTCATGTTCAGTCAGCTATCAACCAATACACCCCCAAGTCCTTTTGTTCTGGGCAGATTTCCAGCCAATCTTTCCCAAGCCTGTATGAAATATATGACGCAGAAGACAGTCTGTTTAGAAAGTGTAACACTTGGAAGTCAGGAAAAGCCAGGATTATATGGTTTTCTCGGAATCCTAAGTGTACTGTGAGGCAATATTCATATAATTTATGACCATACTCTCTTCACTCCCTCAGCTTCCTCCAAGATAAGGCTGTGTTAAAAACACTGTAGTCATGTGCTACATCCACTGGGATTCCCACGATGGCTAATACAGGTTCTCTAGAGACAGTTTTGGTAACTGGAAAAAATCTTTTTTTTTTTTTTCCTTTTGATTCCTGTAAAACATTGCCCATGCTAGGTCACCTTTCTTTCCAGTATCAGCTGTGGACTTCTAGACCTCTGACAGTTAATAGAACAGCAGAATTAAAATATAATTTAAATAAACCAGAGGAAACAACTCATCCTGTCATGGTAACACTGTGATTAAATGATTTAATTGAATTATACAGGCTTAGATAGCATGAAATGAAAGCAGAAATACATCAAGAATCACTGTTTCATGCAGAAAAATAATAAAAGTGTGTAATGGTCCACAAGGTAATATTTATCTGGGAACAGATGACAGAGGGCTTTATGAGACAGAGCTACAAGGCATGAAGGATATAAAGTGCAATAAAGAAAGGATAAACTCAGCAGGACTGATAAAGAATAAACATAAAAAATACTAATCCACAAATAACTGACACACTTATCATTTGTTCTTTCAAAAATAAAGGGTTTTATCTTGAAAATTTTACACTTCTGTGATAATTTAAAAAAGGAAACAGCCTGATATTTAACTTACTTTTGAATATTAATATTAAAATAAATGTAATTTCCTGTATCTGAAGCTGAAAATACTATCTGCACAATCTATTTCATCTTTCAATTCATCTTTCCAGAACACATTAGTGGTTTTAATAAAACTTCAAATTAAAAGCATTAAATGAATGCCAAGTAAAATCTATTTTAAAGAAACTTATCTACTGATATCTGTTAAGGTCCTCTCCTAGCTTAAACATCCATCTATAAAGGTATGCAGAATGACCAAATAATATCAAAAGAAAGCACCATCTCCATCTGTATGTATCCATCTATTGTATCTGAATGCATCTTCAGACTACTCCAAGCCACTGAACCTTCTGCCAATCTTCTGAAAGATGGGCTGCTGGGGAAAGCAATAAACTACAACATCTAAAATTGTGGTCAAGATAAAAATAGGTCAGATCCTAGTAACATTTGTGCTTACAAATGTGTTGGTTTTCCAAGGGTGGTTGATTACAATGACACTATTCAAAGGTATAAATTATGTTTATAATGATTTGCAGCATTGAGGTCTGAGTACAGTCTGCACTCTATTTTGCAAATGTTAAAAGTCACTTTGATTTATGCCTAACAGCCTATTTTTAAATCCTCAGGACAGAAAGTTTCCTTCTAGTTACCACATGCCTTTAGTATCTTTAAAATACACATCATTAATTTTTGTCCAGATATTCAGCAATTATTTTTTTCTTCTTCTTCTTTTTCTTTCTGAACTACCCTAAAAGGTGATTTGGATGCACATAGTCTGTCCAAGACTAGTTATCGTTTTCTTGAGTGATCTTTGTAAACTGAAGACTGGGCTTTAACTACAGCTTTTAAAGGAATTAAATTGGAAGGTAGGTCATTACATACCATACATGACTGGCCGGGAAGGTAGCACTTGTTTATCCTCAGCTGAGTCAGAGCCATTAGTTAGAATGCTGTTTACTGTGCAGGCAAGGAAAAGAGAGTAATTGAGTCACACAGAAATAAACTTCCATCTTTTTGAGTCTTCAGTGACAAGAAGTAATGGTGGTTCATTAAAGTAACGGCTCATTCCTGTACTTACCTATATGAAATTATATATTCATTCATATTACCTCTCTGCAAAAGCATCACCTTAAATTATCTCCATATTCATATTAAGCTGGATAATTTTATGGTTGTAACATTTGAATCTCTTAAGAGATGGGGTAATCAAATCCCATGCTGCAGGTTGTAAAGGAATTGCCATGGAGGATCCTTCTGCTACTGAAGTCAGCATCACACAGGAAAGGTAGGTGCATCCTTCTCTCTGTACCATCTGCCATTAGCCACAGCAGGTAGGAGCAATCAAGATCCAGTATAACGTAGCATCAGGAGATGCTTCTGAGATGACTCCTGGAAGAACTGAAGGCTGGGAGATGCAGGGGGAAAGAAGAAAAATGAGGAAGAACCAGCTTCAGTTTGCCATACTATGGAAAGAGACCAGCTGGACTCAAAAAAACACGTTAATATTCTCTACACTTGCACTACATATATATTAACTCTGATGAAGAAAAGAAAACTGACATTCTTGATCAATTCTTGGTCCCCAGTGCCACACCAGGGATTTAACTTAGATCTTATCCTTTGGATAGATACACTGCTAAAATTCCTCTTTCCATATTCTTGCCTATATGGAGTTATTTCTAGATAATGTTACTAGTCAAGAAGGAGATAAGTTCAGGAAAAGCCACTGTCACATTTGGATTTTAAAAACTTCTGTAAGATTCATGCTACTGTTATTGCAAGCTAAATTTAACCAGTTAGTTCCCCATAGCATAGATATAAAACCAGGACACCTGTATTAATGCTTAGAAGCATGATTTATTATTATTTTTAATTAATTACTGTTTCCTTATCTAATACAAAGAGTAAGAAAGTATTTGTGGCTGGCACAACATACACCAGGCAAACTCAAAAAAAAAAAAAGCGCAAAACATTTTTTTTTTTTATGAGGGTTGTGCTCCTTTCTGGGTCTCCTGCTGCTTAAAAATAAACCTGGTATCTTTAAGATCCTGTGCAATCCAAGTTAAGAAGTGTTTCCTCCTCGATGCAAACAGCACGGCCGGTAAGGGGTGAGCTGCATGCACCCAGCTATAGGGGTGCTGTTGCCTTCTCGTGGTTGACCTGCAGAGCTCGACCACTTCAGTTTCTTTCCAGGGCTGGGTAGAAAGCTAGAACAGTGCTGCATATATTCAGCAGTTTTTCAATTTCCTCAAATTCTCTTCCCTAACCTAAGGCCAGATAAAAATGAAAAATAGAGTAAAAACCAGTTCATGGGAGGGAATGAACGCAGAGAACAGTATAATTAAAAATAAAATAATTGAGAATGAGATTAAATTAAACTTCAGAAAGTTATATTGTTTACCTTAGTAAAATGAATGCAATATAAAGTTAGAACTCAGCATTAAATGCTCAAGTCAGTGTTGAGCTGGAGCTCAACATTAATATACCCTTATTCAGTATCTTACTCAGTAATATGATTTCATTGCTGCTTTTATGCCCACATGGAAGTAATGAATGCTTAAACTGTATGGCATAACTTTTTTTTTTTCCCCAAGTATTTATAGTCTAATCAGTTGTATCATGTAGAGTAGTATACACAACTTATTATACACAATTACACAAAAATCAGATCTTCTCAGTGTTATTATCAGTCATTTACCAGTGCTTCCATGTAAAATTTATTTTAGTTTAAAGCTTAAGATGAAGTAGCTTTGATACCTCTCATTAAAACAGAGAGCATCAGGCCAGTGTTTTTACAAGACAGCTCTTCTGACTACAAAGCAAGGAAAATTTTATTAATAATTTTAGTCAATATAGGAATGCAGCATATGACCATAGTGTATTCAACTTGCATGCTCAAATTTGATCTGAAACAAATTCTAGGTCTTCACTAGAACAAAAACTGAAACCAAAAAAATCCTTAAATTGTAAAAAAAAAAAAAAAAAAAAAAAAAGTAAGTTGCTAATAAAAGTTGAGTGCTACTTGAGGCTCCTAAGTAGCACACCTGCCTTTACACCTTTTTTATCAGAGCTCTGATGAAAAGCGGAGTATGGCAATATCAGCACTGCATCTTTGCTCCTAAACACATGGATCCAGCAGGCTGCTTATGTCCAAATTGATAGACATTAACATCATGACTTAATGAGTGTAGGTCCTACCCATGAGAGCTCCTTGTCTTCCTCTCTGCATGAGTTTAAAAACAGCTTGTTTGACTTTGGGATGGAGGCAGGGATGAATGTAAGCAGGGACTGATTTCACCTGAAAGCAAATAATTAAATAAAAGTACTCTGAGCTATCTAACTCCAGCTACTGATAAATTGCAGCTACTAGTTTGTTTGGTTTTTTCTCACCATGCCATCTCCAGTACCCCATTTTATTAAGTTTCTTCAGATTTACCAAGTTGAAATGCTGGTTTGTGGTTCTGGTGGGTTTTTATTTTGTCCTCATTTTTCACAAAGCCTGTCTTGGAAAAGAGGCTGAAGAGCATTAGTGTAGTAGAGAGGGAGGAAGTGGAAAACTCAGGCTGAGGTTTTGCTCCTAAAAATCATAGCCTGATTTGCCAGTGTTGTCTACACCTAAGTTACACCCTCTGTACACAGAGGGCAGCTCAAATTTGCCCCAGCTGTTTTGTTCTCCTCAGACTCCCAGTTTCCATAGTGTTAAAAAATCCAAGCATCATGTATGGGGTGAAACACATAGCATATTCAGGCTGCAAGCCCAGGGCAACAGTCAGAGAGTAAAGCTCAACATACAGATCTTTTTCAAGTTGGCCTCTCTAACTGAGATCTTAGAATAACCTTTGCAGAAAATAAAGAGAGTCATTAAAAAAAAAATGCAAAGGAGACAAAAACCCCATTTACCTCTCAGTTGGCCCTTAGTCTAGTGGGACTTTGATATAACACAGGGTTTGTCCCAAAAATCTCTACTTGAGGATTTAAATGAGCTCTCTAAACAGAGAGGTGGAAGTTTGGAAAGAGTAGACCCAGCCCTATTGCACTCTGGCTTGTGATCATTCAGCTGTCATGTAACCTCGTGGCTACTTCTGCTTCTCAGCAGCCTCCTGACCATAATAACACAGCACTTTCCAATCCATCTGTTCTAGCTTTGCGGGTGCAGCTTCTCTCTGCTTTCAGAAGTACAGCACTGCCTACAATATATTCACATTTGAATTGCACTGATACCTCTTGTGAGACACTGGTCTTTTCACTCTCGTGTAAATAGTCAGCATGCTGCCTTGAGTAAATAAAGCATTCATTTCAACTTCTTCTTTTATCTGGCTGTTTGTATCCCAGCAGACCTAGTCAGACATCATGGCTCTTTCCTGCCAGTTGTAACTCTAGAAAAGACATGCAGGCACAAAGACACAAGCAGATCAGAAAAGGAACAAGCATTTTCCAGAACTATGCAAACAGTTCAGAGAAGCTTGAAGCTGTTAAAATTTCTGCTCCTCAGATCCCGTAACACAGGATTTCTTTGTTCAAGAGGTGTCTGGAGAGCCAGAAAAGCCCAAATTTCCTCATTCATAGCAATCTACAAACTGCAGGATTCCCCATTAAGCTCTGCAAAGGCTTGCTTAGTTAGCAAGGTTATGCAGCTCACCCATAGCTTTGATTTACAGTGCCAGAAGTTAATCTGACATTACTCAGATAATTTGCATCACCTGAATTAGTTATTTTGCCAAGACAGATCATAAAAATTCCCTCTTTTTTTAAGGCACTTGATGACCTTTGCTTTTCCACAGACTGGCATCAAAGACAATACTTTTTAGTGTTAATGCCCACAATTTGCTGCATGCTGGACTCAGTGATTTGATCTCACTAGACTAATTAATTCAGTTATTAATTATGATGAAATAATGTCCTAAAATTACTATTTCCACATAATTACCCTTTCCAAATCACTCTCCTGAAAAACAGGTTCTTACTCTAGCAGCTAGATCCAAGCACCAGCTCCTCCCACTTGATAAAACCCAGAAGAGAGCGAGTGGCCTGCAAACACACAGGAGTGGTACAACACTGCAAGCTTCTCTGCAGTATTATCAGCAGCTCATTTTCAACATATACCTTTACTTGGACTTAAATCTAGAAATGTTGGTTATAATTCCAGTCTCCTCTTGTATATAACCACAGGAAAAAGCAAAGACATGATCACAGATTAGCCAGAAAATATAAAGGAAGCAGGGCAAAGTTCCCCACAAGTGTAATTTTATAGTAAATATATTAATCACTGAGGTCAGTTTAATGTTTTTACTAAGCTATACATATTTTTGAGAATAAATTCACATTTCTCTGTCTAGTGGCTGCTGTTACTTCTAGTGGTCATATGGCAAGCCAAAGGGGAAGAGGATCCTCTGGAATTCATGTTCCCTGCGGTAGTGGCTTCCCCTCCGCAGAAGCTGAGGGATGCCGCAGCCACAGCATTGAGGAAGGGAACTCTGACAGCTCTCAGCTTCTTCTGCTCTTTTACCCTTACCACTTCCCCATTAGGGGTGCACCAAAGCTGGGAGAGGAGAGCACCTCTTGTGCCCACTTCCCCTGCCTCTGGCTTCTTTCCTTCCGGCAGAGGTTAGGACAAGTCCTGCAGCAGCTTCCCCTCCCTGCTCAGGGAAGCCCAGCTGCTTGCCTGCCTCAGCCCACTCCCTGCTGCCCTGGTGCCAATGTAGGAAGTCCCTTAGAAAGGAGTTCCCAGGAACTCCCTTCCTGTTGTAAGGAGCTGGAATTGCAGCTATATTATTAAATTCAATGCCATTATGTTGGCAGCTTAAAAATGCAATGAAATAATCTAGGCCATTGTCTTTGTCCAAGCCCAGAGAAAAAGGAAAGGAGTGGCATAAATAACACCAAGAAAATAGCATGCTAGTGTTCCTTTGTTAATGACCTAAAATGTTATTAATATAGATAGATGGAACATTAAAAGACCCCATGTTGAAATTTGGCAGCATCCTTTAAAACAGGATATTATCACCCAGTCTTTGCTGCAGGCTCCCCTGGTGGCAAGCAGAGCAGTTGGAACATTTCTTGGAGGAAAGCTGATTTATAGATTTCAGACAGGTAATCGTAAAGCAGAAAGCTTGTTACGGATCAAAAGGCCAGTTTAGAAACTCTTATTTCATTTTGTTTTGGTTTTGTTTGTTTGTTTTTAGATGCTCATTCATAATATAAGGAACTAAACATTATTTTTTTTTAAAACATAAGCAACCAGTAACAGGAGTTAATTTCCCACAGGGCACTTTTGCAATACTGTTTTCTTTTATAATTGTTCCCTTTTCCTTTTATTCAAATACAGACCACTGCAGATGAAACTCTACACCTGTCTTTTGCAGTTTAAACCTTTGTTTGTGCACTAACCTAACTAGGTCTCATAGCAGACTCTAATGAGCATCACACTCTTACATCCATTCTCTGCAGCTTTCTGACTTGTTTGCTTTTAACTTCAACTTCATCTAGTGGGAGGGTAAAGAGTAAGGGGAAGAGCTTAAGGAGGAGAAAACTCTTTCATTTAACCCTACAGCTTGCCGTTGTACACAATAGAAGATCTGTTCATTTATTCATGGCAATCACTAGATACCATTTTTCACTAGGTAGATACAAGCTTTCTCTGTTGTGCTTTTCAATACTAAGGGAACTATGAAATGTTAATGCTGGCCTCAAAACCCAGGGCAAAATGCCCCCAATCCTATCTGAAATGCAATTGCCTGTACTGTACACAATCTAAAGATCTGAGCACAAACAGCTTGAAATGTTCTTCATTTATTTATGAAAGAATGAGAGAGGGAAAAAAATCAAGGTGGATCTGTACAACACACTTGTCCAATTTACCTTATTAACTCTATTTCTTGTAATTAATTTAAGCAGTAGGACTGCATCCATAAAAACTATTAAGATTCCTACTCAGGTTATTAGCTCAGATTTTAAACCCAGAAATGCTTAACATGTTAGAGCTTAGCCCTGAGTCAGTTTTGAGAGGGTTTTGCCTTCCCAAGCAGTCTTTGTAAATTCTAACCTTGGATTACTGGAATATTGCAAAGCAGCCCACCTGAACCACAGATTTTTAGAATTTACTGCTACCATAGATGGTCAGGCCCAATATTATAAAGTTCAAAATTCTCTTCCAAGGGATAAGTCCTGTAAGGTGTTGAACTTCTTTTAGTGCCAATGATGCCAGTCACAAATTTTTATTAATGTATATGATGTCTTGATATCTCATGAGTTCAAAATTTTTAAAGAATGAATGTAATAATTCATGTAATTTAGGAATACTTTCATTTTTTTTAATTTAAAGTGTTTCCATGGCAATAATTTCTCCATCTTTCTTCACTAATTCTGTAAATTTGATGACTGTTTTAATAGTTTGTATTAAACTTCATATTACGCTATTTTTAAAAATAGTGTATTCAACTGTGGACTGTCTACTCAGCTCTAGGTTGAAATGTTTAGCTCCTGTTTGATCAAATACAGAACTGGTATTCATATAAGTACTACTTCAGACAAACCAAAAAACTTTACAGATTGTACAGATTAACTATTTTTTAAAAATAAATGTCAGATTTCGTACTATTTTGTCACATATCTGTGCCTGATTTGTGGTGAACAGCCTCTAAATTCAGATAAATGTAGCCATTATTTGAATTTGAATATAATTTTTCTGTCATTTCAAACACTGAAGATGATGTATTTAATTTACTTGTCACTACATTCATACCATCCTCAGGCATAACCTGCCACAGATATTATATCCTAGAATATGTCCTAGAGAATTAATCAACCTCAAGTAATCAATGGTACTTTCAAGATGTAACCAACAAACATTTGGCTAAACACTATTTGTGTTTTATTATGGTGATGTAGTTCTACTGCATGGCCAAGTACAAGACTCTCAAGAACTCTCCATAGTTCCAAAAGAACCATTTTTACTAGAATTTTTTTTCCTCTAACAGTAGAGAATCTAAAGGCTAAAAAATGAGATTATCTTAATTTCTGATTTAAATATTCTATTTTGAGTCTTCCAGCTTTTTGCTGTTTTAGTGGGGGAGAAAATCAGAAGAGTAATAGTGAGAAAACTCACGGGTAATAAGTAAAGCAAAAGTTATGTGCACAAGCAAAGCAAAAGAGGGAATTCCTTAACTACTCCCCATTAGCAGGCAGGTGTTCAGCCAAGCCCAGGAAAGCCAGACTCCATCATGCATTGTGGATACTTGGAAAGTACTTATATACTGAGTATGTCATACAATATAGAGTATCCCTTTGGTCAGCTGAGGTCAGCTGTCCTGGCTGTATCTCCTCTTAACTTCTTGTGCAAGCCCAGTCTCCTAACTCATGGCGGGGGCTGAGGAGCAGAAAAGGCCTTGATGCTTTGTAATCACTGCCCAGCAGTAATGAAAACATCTCTGTATTATCAACATTGTTTTCACCACAAATCCAAAACAGCCTCATACTAGCTGCTATGAAGAAAGTTAACTCTACCCCAGCCAAAACCAGCATACCTCCATACAACTTTGTCTGTATTTTCTTACCCTCCTCCCTACCCCACACCCCCATAATGGTAGTTACACTAATTATTTTTTTTCTGATGGCGTAGTTAGAAGTTCAGGATTTTTTTCAATAATACAAAATCAAAAATCCCTGGAAAGTTCCTTTCATATAGTCTACGTGAGTATTTTGTTAGTAGAGCCATATGTCAAGAAGTCATTACAGATTGTTGCAAAATGTTTTCTGGGTTTACCTTTACAAGGAGTAGGAAGACTATCACATCTTTCCTATGATTAATTGCAAAGCAAAACTAAAAGAACTATAAAGACAACTAAAGAACAAATAATAAAAGCAATCCACATGGTGTAACCTCGCTGAGAGCACAAGTGGTTTTGAAAAACAGTAGCAGAACAATTTCAAATATTGAACAAAACTGTAAACATCAAATCATCTTGATTATTCCAGAAATGTGCTCATTTCTAATTTACATTAGCATGCAAATAATCAAGCTTTTTTTTTTTTTCCCCCTACCAATCTTTTTCACATGTTAATTACTAATTTGCCCTTGGGCTCCCTTGGTTCAGGAAGGACTGAAGTCTTGCATTTTAGTTTAAATCCAGAGTACCAACATGAAAGTATCTTATGCATCCAACTGCAGTGGGTGGATAAATTTACAGGCAGATAGGAGAAATGTACCATGTTGTATATATAAAACATAGCATAATGTAAGAAAATATCTTAGAAGATTTTTTGAACAACAAAGAATTCTGAAAATATTTTTAATAGAATTATATATTCTTTATTTCCCACCACACTCTTCTCCTCAACTCTGTCCTCTTATGCTATTTCACCTACACTAAGAGGGAAGAGATTAGTGGATCTCTACAGAATAGATGAAAAGTGCAGTTAGCAAGTCAAGATAATTCTGCTATAATCACTCTTATTTTAAAGAGATGTTGAGATTTTGAATGTGATAAATTTGCTACTCCCCCCTAAACATGCTGTGTAAGTCTAAATACAATTGCAGAACTGCCTAATGACTGCATGCCTATACTGCTTCCATAAAAAGAAAGTACCCATCCAGACAGAACCACATAAGCACCTACAAACCAGCCTTTAGCCTCACACATCTGCTACAGTGTCACCCATCCTGCCACACAGAAGCTATCACAACTCAGGAGGTAGCAATTCTGCAGCATTTAAAGGTAAAATAACCAGTCTGGTAAGGGCTGAAGTGGGAGGGGAGAGATAAATCATCCACAGGCTTACAGCTGTGATCTAAGCTCTCTTCTGAAGGTGGTGTACCCTGGGGGCGGGGGGGTAATATTTCATTAGGCTTGCTGCTCATTTAAGGGTGTGTGTTGGGGGGTGTTCTAGCAAAACAAGATTTGCTAATTTAGTGAAATTATACTTGTAAAAAAATATGTGTCCTCAAAGGAATAAAATGCAGGATAAAAGTTACTTTCTGGGCCTTCAGGAAGGAAAGGACCCAAACATGAAAACAATGGCCTTTAGTTCCAACAGTTATACTTCATGTGTGAGGAAGATTGGTCTAGCATAAGAGAACTTGAAAACCACTTTCAGAACAGTAAGGAATCTATAGTATTAAAAAAAGACATGCTAACTCAGGCCTGAAAAGAACAACAGTGAATTAGACTGTGAAAGTATTCAAATATTAATTTAGTTCAAGTATCTTTGTTTCATGATAATATATAATAAATAGTAGCTAAAGCATGACTTTCAATTGAATTTTAAATATATTTATATATATATATTAGCATATATAATTTTTAGAAAGAGAAATGAGCCCATTAAGAGATCAAATCCCATTTCATTATTTCCAGTTCAGTTCTGTCCAGGGATAAACTATAGTTAATATGAAATGCTACTCAGTGACCAATGCAAAATTAGTTGTTGGTCTCAGGCCAGGTGCTAACAGACAGATACATGCCTCACAAAACCATCTGCAGTAATTGTTCCCCTGAGCCTTGATCTTGCAGATGTCTGCACAGTTTTCTGCACATGAGCAGTAACACTGACTCAAAGACTTTCTGCTTTTGGTCTTGTGTTCAAGGGAGCATCTCATACTCATGAAGATTAGTACTCATGTTTGCATTTGGAGTGTCAGAATACAGGTTGACAGCCTTGGCAGACTTGTCAGAAATGGAGGGAAGATAAAAATTAAACTATGCATATTTGCATATTAGCATGGGACATCTAACTCTTAATGCAGAAGCACTGATGACTCTGTGTCTGTCTGCATGTAAGCAGCCAGTCAGTGTCTGCTAGTTCTGTCCCTGTTCTGTGGATAACACATGTAGGATATCTTCATGATTTAAAACCAGATTATGTAAATTGTTTTATAAAAAAAGAAAAATGTACAAAGCTGTAAACAATTGTATTATTAGAAAGACTACATTTTAAAAAGTTAATTCCTCAGTGCAAGTTCCAGTGATCATCTCACCATACTCTGTTGCTTTCATTTCCAAGACATGTGACAGAAGCATTTACCATTTCATTAACTCGTGAAGACTGTAATAATGATGCCTCTTATCAAAGTCAGGTTGACCAATAAATGAAAACTCCATACATATGTATGAATAATGATTAATGTCGATTACAGCAATGAGCAGATTGCACTGCTCTGTGCAAGCCACAGGAAGAAGAGGACCATTTTGTCACCATATCTGTATGTACATGAGTAGATAAATGTTCATGTAAATCATCCTCAGGAGATCCTTTAGCAGATTCTTTAGTCATTCTTTAGGAGACTAAATCATATTCTACCACAACCGCTCTGCTTTTGTGGCTTAGAGAAAGTCAGTTAGATCATATCTAATGCAACCTATGGGTAAACCACAGATGACTGTGCTTTGCTAGTGCTGAAGCAACAGCGCTACTGCCAGAATTTATCTTTTGTTCTTTCCTTCTGCATAAGGACATTTTTTACACAAATTGCAAAAATGTACTAAAAAATACGAAAGAATTATTTTTTAAAAGAGCCTTACCTCACACACAGCTCTCAAAGAGATGTAAAGCTATAACTGTGTCATGGATACATTTCTTACAAGAAATACACATTTACATTAAGTGTCAGATTCTCATCTCCTGCTACAGAGATGTCATGGTTTGACTCAAACCCCGTTTTTTTTCTAAATACTATCCAGCATAGCACAAGCCTTTTATTTTCTCAACATTCTAGCTTTATTTAAGAGTATGTGAAAGAAGATACTACCACATCAGTGATGTAAACAAGTGATTTGAAAGTTGAAAAGTAAATACATTCACTTGTTTTCCAGAGTCCTGCAGCAAAGGACTTTGTCAACCAGGAAGTGTAGATTTGTAAACAGCTTGCAAATCAGACTACAGGCTATGAAATTTGGTACTGATGTACTTCTATAGAGAATTCTTATTGGAATAAATCACTTTGAGGTTATAAATGCCATCTTAGACCGACTGTCAGAACAGCTTAAAGGTGGGCAAACATGTCCTTCTGAAACCCTTGTGTAAATTTACTCCATGTAAATAACTATTGATGGATTTTTCTTCTAAGAACGTGTTGAATTGCTTCTGAACCTGTATACAGTTTTGGTATCCCTAAAATCTACAGCGACGATTTTCTGAGAGTAGTCTTTTCTTTATGGTTAAATATCTCTTTCACTTTGTTTTGAACTTGTCACTTGATAATTTATTTTCTTAGTTACAATGAATAACCATTATTTTCCTATTTATCATTACCACATTACTCATACCGTGACTACCCAGCTGTCTACTCTTTCTGAGGCTAAGGAGTCTTACCCTTCTTAGTTGCTTCTCATATATCTTTCAGGACCCTCACTGCTCTTCATTTTATCTTTTTTAGCTAACACATTGATGTGTTAAATGTGGTTTTTAGTTATGGACTCATTGACTCTTTGATTTTGACCTTTCAGTTTTCTTTGCTTCTCAGATAGAGATGCAATGTTACATGTTACGTTTATATTTTCAGAGAAGAATGAGTAAAAAATGCAGGAATTTTTAACATCAAGTGCATAAATACAAAACTTGCAGAGATGAAGTCAGATGAACTGTGTAGCATGAGTCATGCTGTAATGAAAAAAAATCAGATGATGCATGTGCTTCATTCCTAGATGCAAAAATAAGTCACATCTCAATCACATGAGAATTTATTATTCAGTATGAGTGGAAACTTGTTTTTTTCTTCTTCCAAACTTTGTACATTTTCGCAGCATTTTGCTGATTACATCAGAAAATAGGTTTATCCCTAGTGAAGCAGTCATGCTACACAAACCACCAACTGAAGAACAAAATAGCTTGTTTTAGCTTTTGATTAAATTTAGAGAAATAATTTGTTATTTTGAGAACTTAGTTCTCTGGCTGATCTTGAGCATCCTTACTGACTCTCAAACCTGCTGTGCCTTGAAACCTGGCTGGCAGGATCCAGAGTCCCACTAAAGAAGCATGGAATAGCACAATACAATAATACATAAATGGAAGTATTTAACATAAGACTTACATGGTGTGTTCTCAGACACAATATTTCAAGTTTGCTGATATATCTAATTTCTAATATCTGCTAAAGCAAGGGGGGTTTATGAAAGCAATGTATTCGAAGCATGCTCTTAAAACACCATTAATATTACCAGTAATAAAACCACCAATAATAATATCACTAGTTACAAATATCTTTACTAGAATAAGTCATTTTAGAAGAGACAGGCAT
Source organism: Chaetura pelagica (assembly GCF_000747805.2). Lineage (NCBI taxonomy): Eukaryota > Metazoa > Chordata > Aves > Apodiformes > Apodidae > Chaetura > Chaetura pelagica. The sequence continues at coordinate 3,581,634 of NW_009952801.1, forward strand.
GAGAAAGGACAATGTCAGCAAGATAAAAAATAAAATGTTTTACATTTATAAAAAAAAAGAAACCCACAAAAAAACCTGCTGAATCTCTGTTTCCTCTGTAGTCTATTGGACACTGGCCACTGGCTTGCATAAGGTCTGGAATTCATCCACTGAAATATAGAAAAACCTGAGAAATGCAAAAAGTATCAATTCTATTGCACAAGAGATTTGGAGTTTCAGAAGGACAGGTTTATCCTCCTTCATGATGTTCTGCTTTTATGCCCTCAGGGACAGAGAAGTTACAGTAATCTAAGATGGCATTTGCAATATCGAATTGATTTATTTTGGTAAGAAACCTTTAGAAGTACATCAATACAAAATTTCATATCTTTTAGTTTGAGCTCCAGCTTCACCTAAATAGGTCTTTTAAAAGACCAAATAAAATCCACAGAAACGGGATAAAACTTAACCTGATATTAACCATTTTCTATATATTGAACATAAAAAGGGCACACATTTATTAGAAGTTTCACACAAAGTGCAACGATTGTTCATGTACCATTCTTATAATGATCCTTTCGCGATGCACATTTAAATGTTGGGGGTTTTCGACAAGGGCTCTTTGATGTGAGCAGCCTCTCATTATTTGCTAACTTAATATCAGCAAACGTGAACTGTGTTTTACCAACACCTTTACAGGTTGCTACAATTAGGCTTGCCAGCATGATACCTTGTTGTCTTATCCCCTATCAACCAGCCTCTCATCATCTACTAAAGTATTTTCTTCAATAAAAGACTGATTTGCCAGGTAGTGGCATAATCACAGTATAAATGAATATTTGATGCCAAGCATTAATTTGAGATATCATGAGTAGAAAATGCAAATAATAGTGAAACCAAGCTATTGGATATCCTGGAGAAGTACAAATAATATTAGACAGAAATAAAACTTAAACAGGTAAGATACAATTATTTCCACGTATGAGATAATTTATCAAGTGTTGCACTTGGAAACTGTATTTTTGTCAAAAACTTTGAACATATTCATACCATATACTGGGGAAAACAAACAAACAAACAAACCCAACCAAACAAAAAAATCAAGATATCCTCTTTTTCATATTTATCTATTTTGTACACTTCGCAATACAGTGTGAAATGATGTCTGTACAGTTTTGCTGATACCTAACCTGTTTCTGTTTAAACATTTGACTAGTAACATCAATTCATTAGGAACAAAATAACTTCCTATTTTATTAGGATAAATCCTAAAAAACTTCACCAAGGGTTGGTCCCCTCTGTTCTAGTCTTTGTACCTTCATTCATAAAGAGCTCAAAAAACATATGTACCTGATCTTCCCCAGGTTCTGAATGAGACCATTTATAAGTAATGGAAACTGAGGTATTACACAGCATTTTATCTCTATTTTACTTTCATTATCATAAGGTCTTTATAATAAATTGTAAACAACATTTCCATAATCCCATGCACTTATGCTCAGGTACAGCTTTGTTATATCTGAACTGTTTAAGAATTGCTGAGCAAGGATTTTAATATCAGACCATGATTTGTGTTTTCTGTACTCACAGTACGTGGCCATAATTACAAGGTAACTTATGTGCTTGATGCTTCTATACTCTTAGTCTGGAGATAAACTGATGCAGATCAAGTAACTTTATAGGGCTTTAAATTATAAACAAATAGTGAGGAAGAAATGTCACTAATCTAGTAGAAAGCAGAATAAGGAGGGAAAAAAAATTAGCAGGA
>NW_009952801.1:3583652-3598256 GCF_000747805.2 Chaetura pelagica
CAGGAATGAGACTTTCCCCTCAAAGATTAAATTTGACTGCTGCTGTATCATTCTTATTGCTCTTTTATTGCACTTAGGTCAAGAAAAAGCACTGAATAACACACAAGCCAGTATAAGTCAGAATCATAGAGTTAAGCAACAGGGAACTTTGAGATAGGCAGTGTAAGACAGGGGAGAAGTGTGTGAGTGAGTGCTAAATGCACACCATGACCTGGGATACCGAATAACTTCATTTGTGTCACAACATAGGTGGGCTGCAATTTACTAGTCTACAGACATGAGTATAGCCAACCCACTGCTGGTCCTGAAGAATCTGAGCAGAATTTACTAGGTCAGGCACAGCACAATATGAACGTGGCTATGTGATACACAGAGGACCACTTACAGAGCTTCCTTTCTAAGACAATCCATCATTTCAGCTGCAAAGCAGACCAGAGCTGGTTTTACACTCAGTCAATAAACCTACTGGAACCAAATGGAAGAGACTGCAAAACTCCCCAATTCTGCCTTGCCAGAACTGATGAACCCTGATAAACTCAGTCTTAGTTTGCACCTGGAATGCAAGCATTACATCCAACAGTCTAAGCTTCTGCATGCTCTGGGACATTATACACTTTTATTACTTCAGCTAATGAAAGCTGAACGCTTGCCATACTTAACTGAAGGAAAAAAATATTATCCCTAACCATGCAGAATTAGGCTATGTACTCTCTACATCACTGATTTGTTATGCTCTTCATAGTCCTAATCAATAAACTAATCTGCTCTCTGATGAAACTTGTCTGTGTTAAATTGACCTTTTAAAATTGAAATGACATATTAACCACAATAGAAAATGTATCTCTTAAAGAAGAGGCAGAAAGGATGAAGAGTTATTTGCTCCAAGAGCTCTTGTCCAGGAATTAAGATTTTGAAGGAAGACAGTTAAAAATAATTGCTTATCCTGCTATATTCAGGCATATTAAGCTTAGGCAAATCTACTAAATAAAAGGCAGACTTGAGGTATTTCCTACAATAACTCATGAATCCAAGGCACTGTGTATTGGGAGGTGACCACTGCATAAGCACCTGGTTATGCACAGTGCGTTACCCATTTGTGATGGGTATTTTTGAGGACATTTCCCCATAGCGCAGAGAAACCTGTATGACAAGTGCCCTTTGTAGAATTGACTGAAGAAGTTAGAAACAAAAGTACAGTGGTTTAAAAACCAGCAAGACACTCAGTTTCCGTTTTGTCAATTTTCAGTCCCATCCTTTGTCTAGGCATATTCCAACCTCTGAGACCAAAGACAGCAGGCATGTATCTCACTGCCTAGCAAAAAAACAACCAGTCAAGCCCTCAAAATAAACTCTTCCTTTACAGACAGACAAGCCGAATTTTCCAAAACTTCTCCTCTAAAAAAAACCAAACTCATCTCAGAGTAGCAGGGCTCTGAGTGTACCCCTTACTCTGAGAGTTTGGCTGCTCAGGCTCAGGGCCAATGCCGCTGGTGACCATGAAGAAAGCTTTTCCAGACAGGCAGTTGGGATGCCTCTGACCCACCAGCTGGCCTGCCAGCCTAGGCTTGGCCCACCCGTATCTCCAGAGACCTGCTCAGTCATCATGGGGCTGTGGCTGACCTTGGTTACTGTCTCTGGACTTCCATGTTTAATTATTTTTTACACTGAAAGGACTGTTATTGCAAACAAATTTGAACAAATGAACAAAACCAGGCTTTGCAGAAGTGAGAAAAAACAGAGGGTGAATATTAAAGGATTAAGGCAATTGTCTCAGGTGATGGGAAATAGTGGGGCCAGAGCTGTTTTCCTAGCACAGGGGCAGGTAAAGGCCCTAACCAACTCAGTGCTGTGAGCTAGATGTCAGTTTGGGGCACCAGAACTGAGAGTCACCTTCTAAGCTTGGAAGACTTAAAAGTCTACATTAAAAATGTATTTTAAAAGATAGCATTAAAGATGGTTTAAATGGTTCAGGTTTTATGCAATTACATGACTGGACTTTTTCCCCATCAGGAAGATGAGATTTGGATGAAAATGAAATTCTGTTTCACATGCCTTAAAAGTATAAGTGGAAAGACCATTTCTAATACATATAAGCCAAAGTTCTCATCATACATTTTAATGTAGCCATGATGATATCACAGAGATTATACCTTCCTGTAACTACACAATTGTCTAGAGAATTGTATGAAAGAAAGCAAAATCTTGAAATGATCACATGATTTTAGATAAATGGTGATGAGTTAGTAACTTACTAGGAATAACAATTTATACAGACAATGAAGATGCACTAGCAGATAATGAGTTCAGGCAGTATCGATTCCTCATTTGCTCCAAAGGGGAAATAGTGCTTGTCTTGACAGCTCTGTACATTCACTGTTCTCTTGTAGTGCAGGATCACAGGTAGGGCTGAAATCAAACCACAGGAAACATAGCCACAGAACTGGTATGGGGTAAGAAAGAAGAAACTGTGTCTTCCAGAGGGCTGAGGAAAACCATAGCCGTAAACTATTTTCAGTATTTTTAAACCACTTTTTATTTTAATTCACTGTTATTAACTGTTTTGAGCTGTGGAAGACATTATGATGCACCTTAATGTTCCCTGAAGCACAGCTTCATACAACTTCTGACAATAATTGGCTATTGTCTAGATATCCCCAGGAGACAAATACCATGATGCCCATTCTATGGAAGTTTTAGTTGATATTTACCCCATCTAAGTCCATTACCTAAGTAAGTTTCGTTTTCAGCAGGTACCTTCAATCTCTCTCAAAGAATGAACCATAGTTCAATCAATAGGATCATTAGATTTACATCATTCTTCATTGTTAGGTCCATGTTCCTTGTAGTTGATAAAAGGTGAAATAACTGCTAGCAGCCAAACCTAAGTAAATAAACACAGAACAAATTTAAACTGGCAGCCACATGTACATTTAATTGACATGTATTGATTTACAATTGCTAGTAGGCTTCAAAATGTTGTCCAGAACTATAACCAGGCTGCAAAGAAAAGTGTTATCTTTACCTATGTTACATAGTTTACTTTACTGGAGCTTTTTGTTACAAAAAAGCAAACATAATCAAGTTTAAACAACTTATGGCTAGACAGGTAGAGAACACACACACATTGTTTACTGAGCCTTAAAAGCTTGCAGAAACAAAGAGTAAAAAAAAAATAAATAAAAATAATTCTATGTAGGTTCAATATTAGTAACTAGAAGCCACTGAAATGCTGAGCTGGAAAATTATTTACAAGTGCTGACAGATACCTTCATTGGGAAACTCAAGCACAGCACTGCCTGAGGATTCCACATCCATTGAAGTTGCCTTAACCCCAGGCAGCCAAAGTATTGGGGTAGTGCTTTAGCATGCACACATATGGGGCAGGTGGCAGAGTTAGTGAATGCAAAGGGGAAGGACCAGATTTTTATAAAGACAAGCCTGTAGACTCTTCATTATTAAAAGTCTGCATACACGCTTGAAAGAGAAAAAAGCTGACTCAGCCTTATATCCCGCATTAATATCTCCATGATTAAAAATCAATAAACTTCAGATTATGATCTGAACCTTCTCCTGCTTGTGTAGCTTCTCTTCAGGTCTTTAAAGCAAAGTTAAACTTTGAATTTAAAATGTGCCTTGAATATCAGCCACATCCAAAAGAATGCACTATACATCTAGAAGCATGAAGGCCCCATGAATAGAGCTGCTGCAGCTCTGAGGGTTGCCCAGTGCTCACCAAACACCAGTCACTGTGGTTCTATGTAACTCCAAAATACCCTTCTTGTGAGTTCAGCATCTACTCTTCTTTGTAAACCTTAGCGAAACCTAGAAATGTAACAAAATACCTTAAACCTAACAACAGGCATGTGCCCAGCACAGATGGCACTCAACTGCAGAGCTGAACCTTTCACAAAATACTGTGGTACTTGCTTTATCCCTAAAGCATGGTTGTAAAACAGCATTCTTCCCACTGCTAGGTAATAAGCTTCAGTGAAATTGATACCATTCCAATGGGAACCTAAACCATCCTGGTTTCCTGAGATGAGTGAGCCAAAAAATACTGCTTCTCTTTGGTAGGTCAGAATGGAAAACAGCTGTCACATGGAAATGCAATGAGGCTTTTGATGACACTGCAGTTGGTTTTGATCCCTGCTTAAAGATGTTTAAATGAAACAAAACATTCAGTGCGTCTTTGAATTTCTTTCTGCTGAAACTTGACTATTGATCTGTTTTGGGGAGTAATGTCAATAGGGCCTTTTCTCTGATGCCTGGACCCATGAGGTAGCTAATTACCAGAAGTGAGGTTAAATCTGGCTTCTTTGAAAGGCCTTCTGACTTTCTGACATGAATAACTCTTTCAGTGCAGGGGAATATCTTTTACATATGATCACAAATTTCCTATTTCAAGGAAGTTGAAATAGATTTCCCCATACACTCAAATTTCACTTCCCAAACTGATGGTGACTACTCTCAAACAACATTTAGCAGATTTGATCAGATACTGGTGCTTGAACTAATGTAATTTTCTTCTTTTCTAAGCTTCATACTCCTCTGTACATTTTTAGTGGCATCAGTGACACGTATCTATAATATCTGTTCCTTTTTTTTTTTTTTTTTTAATTGGAGACAGGCAACCCATTCTCATCCAAACTCATTTGACCACTACTAGAACAGTTAAAACTATAAGCTATCTTTGCTCTCACATTGTAGTAGCATTACACTTTTCCAAACCTGCAAAAGCACCTTCTGGATTTTTTAAGGTAAACAAAACCTGGTTCTTGTCATCAGGAAAACTGATTTACAGCCAATTGACTTTAAACAGGCTTATGTTTAGTACAGTAACTCAGGGCATAGCAACTTCAGTTCTCCTCTCCCCTAAGAAGCCTGGTAAATTCTAGCTCATTTCAATTACCATTTTCAAAGCAAGTATCAGAAACAAAGGCTATCTTTGTAATTTAGTTGCCACTTCTAATGCCATACTGAACAATCCAGCAGCCCGCTGGGAAAAACCTTGATTATTTCCTTTTTTTGCTTCCCTTATTCCTTTCTCTTTCTTTCCCCATTCTTTTCCCTTTTCCTTTCCCTTTCCTTCCCTTCACTTAGAAATTTACAGCAATAGGGACATAGCAATGCATATGAAATGTAGGCACATAATTCTGGTTTCTATACCCTCGAAGTGAATGGGAAGGAGATGAAAAATACACAGGAGGGAGTTTAAAAACTTTACCTCTTCTGAGTCAAAACTCAAGTAAGTTTCCACTTCATTTTAGTGGTTTTTTTTTTCTGTATGACACTATACACATGCTGATGATTTTCACGTTTGATGTCAGAGAGTATTTTATGTTTGAGAGATTATAGCTAACTCATTCTGTCTGGCCCTGTGTTTCTTTACTCTTGAGCCATAGATCAGCTTTGAGGTGTCAGCTATTACAAATCAAGTGTCAAAAGTGTACATTTGGGAATAAAAATGAAGATAGAAAAGCAACTTTTCAGCTTCATCTTATTGATGGCGAAAGCTATGTCATTCCCAGAGATCCATGAGATGGGCTTGAAATAAGGTATTAAATCAATGTGCTACTGTAATATATGAATTGGGCTCTTACAACACACCTTTCAGATAGACATTTCTGAATTCTCTGCTGCACTTGCACATTAGCTTCAGTTCTCTAGAAAATTTTCAAATGCTGGGGCGTACGTATGCTTGCAAAATCATATCACCACCTCTGAGAATGTACCAAAAAGCAACACCATATATTACTGACACACAGACTTTTTCATACACACAACTACTTCTAATTCCTCCTGTTTATTCCCCTTGCTGTGTGCATTTGTATAAAGGCATTTAAGCTGGGCCTTCAGTAAGGTTGCCCGAGTAGCTGACCTGACCACCACCTGATCCATCCCCATTTCTTTCCCTTTATTTGGCCCATTTCCAACATGTGTAATAATAAATGTTGTTCATTACAGTTCCCCCCAAAAAGTCATAAGTTTTACAGAACCTTGCAAGTCCTCTCAAATATCCCATTAGAAGTCTGCACCTTTCTATGACATCTATGATAACCTTGTTTCTTTCTATCAGCAACAAAGATCTAGCTGAACCTCTTTAAGGCCACGCTTCGTAAGTTCCTTCAGTGTCCCAACAAACAGCACCCTAAGTATCTACGTATTTTTTACTGTCTTTATTTCCTGTCCCCTAGTCGTTGTGGAATCAGTGTGTTTAACTTACCATTTCTCTTGACTCTTGCCCTTGTCTTCTAAAGTGACCAGCCGCTAGCAGATAACCTTGTAAACCAGATATCCTTACATTCTACCTACCCTCATGTTAACAGCGTGTCCTTGGAGAACAGCATTCTTCTCATAGAACATGAAGTTCAATTAAATTAAAACAAATCAGCAGTCTGGTAAATTGTAACTCAGTCTTTTCCATATGTTTAATTCCAACTGAGAGATAAAATATCCCTGTTCTTCACACCTGCTCACAGAAATGTCCAAACACTCTACTTTGCACATAAACATTCTCAGAAACACAGATTTCAACAACGGTGCTTCATCAGTGAAACGTTCACACTTTCAAAACAAGCTGTGAAGTCAATTAAAAAATCTGTCCTTCAAGAATTTCTTTTTTTTCCATTATCCAAGCAACCTAAGCAGTAATTTTATGTGTTTTCAAATGTGTTAATCTCTAAATTTTATTTTATCAAGGCCTAACTTAGGGCAATTGATGTCATCCACTCCACTGTTTTGCTGTATGCATGAGAATAGATGTGGTTGTACATTTTTCTCTGAGTGTTAAGACTACCTGCAACACCTCTCTTGTTTTCAACTTTAAGCAAGTCAGCTATCATTTGAATTACTTACATTTTCATAATATGTGAAAGGGACATTTTTACCTCTGCTAAACACTTCAGACGAACGCACCTCAGACAAGTGTAAAAATGCTATACAGATATTTTTTCGTTCACAACTGGCTTCAAGTTATTTCCTGGTCATTTCAGATGCTTCCCAGTTTCAGGGCAATGCATACACATAGGAAACTGAGTGATAAAAGATTGCAGGAATGTATACAACACACTAAACAGCCAGAAAGGGAAGTGCCCAGTTAGAGTTACTTATTCCTGATGATCATTTCTTTATCTGAGACATGGATCCTTTAACTGCAGGTATATAATCTTGTCACTGGATTCCTTACTGAAGCAACAGATGAGGTCAACCAAAGTTCCACAAGGCTAACTTCTGCAGATGCAACATAAAACAGGAATTCTGTAAAGTAATCTGTTTAGCAAAAAATGCATGTTATTTCTGGTGTCCACAACTCAAAGAAGGGAAGAAAAATCTATGGATTGATTTTGCAGTCTAAACCTGTAGCAGCAGAGGATCAATCTTCTGTTGTGTATTACAGGAATAAATACATTTCCATTGTGTACTGTAGGAACATAGCCCATTCTCATTCTAGCCAAGGTACTTTTCCAATAAGAGATTAGTTAGCAACAATTTATTTTCAATAAAACATTTTGACAGTTGACATGACAATAATGAAAAACATTTTAAGACGATCTTATTTCAAAGAAGTGCAAAAGTGGACAAAAAAATCAGACATAACAGATTATACTCATTAAGATAATTGCAATGCAATTATATTATAACCTTTGCCATCACAAATTATTTTTCTGATTATGTAAGTTAAAATATTAATTTATAATTCCACATCTTCTATATGTATCCACTAGAATTCTGCAGAACATTTTACAACAAAAACATAAACACATAAATCTCTGGAAGCATTTTTGCACAGCAAATATCTCAACTAAGAACAATTATTTAAGAATTTTTCTGAAGAAAGAAAATGTACTTGCAAGTATAATCTTTGTCTGAATAGCTACTTGAAACAGATTTTTTTTTTTATTTGCCTTCACAAACTATGATGCTGGCTTTTATAAAAAAGGTTTTGAAATACAAAACATGCAAAAGATTGACATTGGGAAAAAAAAAAAAAGAGAGCTTTTATTTAGTAGTTAAGCTATTAAAGCTAAAGAGTCAGCTGAGCATGGAAAAATGAAAAATAACCATTGCCATTACATGGAAGACTGTAGGAAGGGGAGGGAATTCAGGGCATTCGATTTCTAGGACACAAGTTTTTAGGTCCCTTAAAAAGCTTCTGACCCTGGTCTAGTCAGTAAAAAGTAAAAATTGTCATCACCTGAAAATTAAACCTCTCAAAATGTAAGTAATCTCTGTGAACTGGTTGCATCTATCCATTTTCTAATAAATTTAAAAAAAACATCTTCTGGCAGAACTTTCAAAAGAAGCTGAGTGGGGTACACATGACAAGAAAGTTCAGATCATTACACTGCTAATGCTTTGAACTGTACTCCCAAAACACATATACATTTGCAAGTAGGTTATCTGGCAGGCAAACAAAGTGACTCTAAAGGTTGGCCAAACTGTCTATAATTTTGTTGGAATCAGCAGGTTATCAAAGATGTCTTGACATGCTACTGCTGAAGGTGATATTTACCACTGCAATACACACAATAAAAAACATTTCAGTTAAAAAGCCAAGAACAAGCTAGATCCAGGCTATATGTGAAATAATTTTCTCAGTGTTATCTGCTCACACTGTTGCCCCTGATGCTTTATTTTCTCTTATCTCCTACTTATCTGTTATGGTACCATTTCTCATATTTTAATAGTGGCTCAAAAGTACGTTTTTCTGTTAGACTGATGCCATAAATCAATTTCTATGTATAAATGACAGAATAAATTGGGCAGAACATTGCAAAGATTGACTCCTGAGCCTTAAACTATGTGAGAGAGTCCTAAAGGAAAAGTAGAGGCCTCAGTACCAGATTTCACCCAAGATGTTTTAGAAAGAGAATATGGGAACTTCTTAAGGTATAAGGGAATTTTCTTGATGCTGATCAAGTTATATTAAAAGAAAACAATAGCAAAAACCATTTATTTATTGCATTGTGACATACTAATTGTGTTAGTGAAGTCAGTGAGAGACTAAGTCATCACACCTCACACAACTTCCCAAACGCAGGAAATTTCTCAGAGGTTTATGTAACTTACACCGCTTGTCATTACTTTTCCTAAATGTATGTTAAAATGTATTCTTTTTAAATGTTAAATAAGGTTAAAGGCCAAAAGTCTCTGCCTGGGAAGCTATACAAGTTTAAAAGCCTCTAAATAATAGGTTTTATTCTGGATATAGCCCATTTGATTAAAGGTAATCAAGCCATGCATTATAAATAATAAAGCTAGAATCTTTTTGCTTGTATTTTCATCCATCAGAAATTGAAGTACAGATCTTAAGTAAATTAGGTGAGTCTGAGATCAGTGGGGCTGCTCAGTAAACATTATTCTATGCCTGTATGCATGGCTAAAGACAACCACAGCTACCACCCACTGCTGCTCCTCTAAGGTAAAAACAAATGGTTCTGCATATGAATTGTAAAAATCTTGTTCTGAAATAAGTTATTCAAAAGCACTGAAGTACAACCACTAGGTAATTCACACAAACAATTGGAAGATTTATTATTCTCTGTCTAAAAGATTTATTATTCTTTAATCTGTGCAGTATTATCAGTTTTGTTTTTTTCCTCATCATATTCAGCTATATGTTTCTCTCAAAATAAAGGTAAGGATATGTAAACAGGAGAAATAGGGGCTTTTCCCCAGAATGGAAGCATGGAAGCATGTGGATGCCCCACTTCTGGATGTGTTCAAGGCCAGGCTGGACAGGGCTTTGAGCAGCTTGCTCTAGTGTAAGGTATCCCTGCTCATGGTAGCAGGGCTGAACTAAATGATCTCTAAGGTCCCTTCCAACCCAAACTATCCTATGGTTCTATGTATTGCAGCAAGTGACCTGCAATTGTAATACAGCATCAGAGTAAATTGTGGAGGAATGGGCCAAAAAATAATGTTCTTGCAAAATATAATAACCTCATTCATTTGTCAACTAATGCAGAATTTAAGGTTTGTGCACATGTAATGAACAAAGAGAAGCTGTAAAGTATATACTGCAGAAGCCCATGGAGTGTTGTAAGAATGCCAGTTATCAGTAGCTGTGCAATATACCAGAAACACATCAGCTATAAAAGACTGTTTATGTTTTATTCATACAAAACTCAGTGCACAGGGCCTACCACCAGAAAATACATAGCAATGAAAGTACCTGTGACAAATTATATTCAAGCATTAAATGTGTCTAAAAATATTTACCATGGAATGCTATTCAGATCAGCAATTCTGAAATACAGAGACTACTTCACACTGAACTGTTTTAAAAATCCAAACAGACCAAATTTACACAATGGACTTATTTTAATATACATTTTTAATTCCTTACATTCAGTGCAGCCTCTCCTCAAAGCAACACTAGGCCGTAGGATAAAACATCAAAAGTGACAGGTAAGCTCCTCGTTAAATAATAGGCTGGGTCTTACTGTCCTGTGCCTGGAGTAAGATTGCCTCAGATTACATACCCTGAATTTGGAAGAGCCTTTTCCTATAGTTTTATGGTTTGTTTTTTCCTTTTTGGCCTGAGCATGACTTTAGCTAGCCTTCAATGATGAGACCTGGCACAAGTCACCATTGCAATGACTACATAGCTTACTCTAGTGCATCCTAGGACTAGGGTGACTTGTGAAAAAACAGGACTGATTTCATTGTCTTGAATCAAGGGCAAAATTGCTAAAATTTAGGACTGTTCTTTTCGTTAGGTTAACTTGTATCTCTTCTCTGAAGTTTCTCAAGAAGAAAACCATGGTATAGGGAATCACCTTATTTTGGGGGGGGTGTTCTCATAAACTAAAGTGGAATTCAGAAAAAACACAATCTTTACAACATGGCAGGATAATTATTGCCTGGGCTACGTAAGGTGGAGGAGGAATTTAATCCACACAGACAACTCTTAATAGTTCTGAAAAGCCTTCTTTTCCTTATATACAAAAACTCCAATGATGTAATCATGAACCTAAAGTAATCACAGGATTTCTTAAGTATCTTCTCTCCCATCAGCCACAAGGAAGTGAACACAATGCCACATACTGTCCCTTTATACTCTAAATTAGATGGAGATTGTAGTTTCACATTCTTTTTGTTTAGTTTTGTTGGGGGTTCTGTTGTTCTTGTGGTTTGTTTGTTTTTCTGGATTTGGAGATAGCCTGGAATTCTATACATAGCTCAGCATGCCATCCATTTTTAGGCTGGTAGGCTATAGGGAAGCAAAGTTTGTGCAATCACTGTCTCTCTGTGTCCCAAGGTCCGATAAGTTTGAAGGTGTTAGCCACTTTCAGCAGTTTTAGAGACAGTAACATTCATAGAAATGTCATTAAAATAGATAAACCAGCAGAGGAGACACTAGGAACTGAACCTTTAGGAGTAAACACCTAATAACTTTCTTTACAAGCAAGAAATTTCTACAAATTTCCACTTCTGAATGTGGCAGCTGGTATGTCACAGCCAAAATGCTACACAGGAGAAGATGCTAGGTATATGCAGCCATAATAGAAATATTATTTTAATTCAGGTAAATAGTCAGCCAACTGAGAAGGAAATCAGGCTTAATTACCTTCATTGTTCACTGAACTAGTAGCTCATATTTTTGAAGGATGAAATAAATGTGGGCAGCATGAAGCTACTTCAGATAACCTATGCTAGTGGATTGTTTTTTGTCATGGGGGGAAAATTAGAAGTAAATATAATTATTTGTTGGTGCTTTTAAGGTCTACATCTCTTGCATGTGCTTACAGGACCCGGGAGGCTGCACACTGGCACAATTGGCTGCTATAGGGATTGCTCATTCCAGCCCTTTCAAGGACCTGGCTCACTTATCAAAATCCAGCCACAACACTCAACTTGAAATCAGAATCATCAGTTGGATTTCATTACTGATGTACTATCGGAAGAACAAACTGTGCCCATTTAATGATCTACGTCAACCAAGGGCTTGTATTACTTGCAGCTGTCCCATAACTCAGTCCAAAGGTGATTATTTCAGCTTCTCTTTATGCTGTTTCATTTCACACCCCTCCTCCTAGCACTAGTATTGCATACCACCCCTCTACAATGCATTTCTGAATGTATTAAATTCTGTGTCTGTTTAAGCATGCAATCCTCATCTAGACATAGTCTATCCAAGTCACGAACCAGCAACATTGGATGTTGTGCAGTCTGTACTTCTTTACTGGGAAATACCTTTTTCATAATCATAGGAACCTTGTCTCACGTAGCTCAAGCTCAATGGCCAATTTCAGTAACATTTATAAGCACTTCATTGCATATTAAAGCACTTCTAATGTGTACATCTTCTTATCACATACTTTTCATGTTTTTCAAGCCTGCACAGTGGGTGTGACACTTTATATTATTGTTTATTCTCAGTTTTCATTGCATAACTGTAGCTTATAGCAAATAAATTATATTTAAGGTAAGCCAGAGGTTTTATGGTTAAGCTTGAGGCCACTAATGGGTGAGCAAGATCTCTCTGGTGTTTCAAATCTTCTAAAATTATATTTTCAACTTTCACTTTCTAAGTGAAAATAACTCAAACTGATATCCAGAGATAAGTTCCCTTCCATCATGACAGCTTTAAAGAGAAATAAACCCAAACCATTATGTTTGTGTGAAAGGCACAGAGGAAAGGCTACGGCAAGTACTAAGCAGTCTTTAATAAGAAACTTCTCTATTGATTACAGTTACAGAGAACTACCTCTAAAGCCCATTCTGATTCCAACTGCTTCTATCATGGGGAGGGAAACACTCTCTAGGGTAACCTTAAAACATTCTTACCTGCATGGACCTTCATAGATGAGTTTGAGGGCTGGAAGTATTAGATAAAACTTGCAGACCAATGTGCAAAATTCTGATTTGATCAAAACCTCCATGCTAATTACAATTTTATTGGAATATTTCCCTTGAAGAAACTTGTATTGTGAGAATCTGTCAGACTGAATAATTTTCAGTGCCCAGAACTCAGTGTGACCTCCCAAAGCAGTTTCAAAAAGTGCTTTTGCTAGACATTTTTTGGTATGTCCCATGTTGTGTGATGATGCAGATCAATGTGCCTGCCTGCCACAAGTATTTAAAACAATGTTAAAGGCAAAGATTTGGCATTCTCACTTTCTGTTTGGAAGGTTATTTTTATATTAATCCATAGAGCATAAAGTGCAGTATAAAGCTGAGTCAGAAACAAAAGCCAAGAGCCAGTGAAACTAAAAGCAAGGCCTGAGACTGCCAAATTCACATCATTTGGCATTTGCTGCTGCTGCTCTAAAGCAAGAACCAAACTCTATATATGACCTGAGCATGTCAGGGATCTGTTCAAGGTATCTCACACACGTAATTTTATAGTTAGGAACTCACAAATTAAAGTGGTCAATCTTGCTGCACAGAGAGCTTTGTACAGGTACCTCAGGAATCTTGAACAGTGATGGGCCAAAGACAGCTGCAGGTCTATGAGGGGGACAAGACGTGCCAGCTTTTCCCAATACTGTTAGGAACTTGACCATCCCTGGCTGGAGAAGTAGTCAAGCCACTAGTGAGCAGCATGCAGGACTCCCCTTTACTTGAACTGGATAATGAAGGCAAGTGGCTACTACTAGCCAAGACCTCTTAAAATCCCAGAAAGCATCAGGAAGTTTCAAGTAGAAAAGGAATAAATGGCTGGCACTGGCCCAGGTAAAGATACATACAGACCTTTTTTCTCTGCATACGTTTGGGTGGGAGAACATTACTTTTTGTGCTGACCATCTCCTGGACCTGCAGCCAGCTGCCTGGCATGCTGCTGGCAGAGCTGTACTACACAGCTGGCTTCACACCTGTACCAGCTGCAGGTAGCTGCTGGAGTGACTGTTTACTCCCAGCCTCTGGAGCTGCCGGGCACCCTGCCCAAGCCTCGTGATCACTACAAACTTGTCATGAGGACCTTGCTTCCTTATCCTCTCCCTTGGGCCCTGCCCCTGTGCTTGACCTTGCACTTCAATAGGTAGTGTGAATCACAAGGTTTCCCCAGCCTGATTCATTCCTGCAGCTGCCGTGCCAGGGCAGAGCTCTTCCCAGGTCCCCCTACCATTTTGCTCTAGCAAATTGCGGGAAGAACATCTCAGTGTCCATGCTCTGAATAAACAAAAGCTGTACAATAAACTTTGTATGATGTGCAATGGTATTGTGTCTCGTTTCCAATACCTTTCTGCCAACCTGCAATACTTTTCCTTGCTCGAACATCTCGTTTCCCCGCGTTACTTCCACCGGAGCTACCAAACAGGGAACAGAAAATAACCGTGGAGGCTGCGAAGATACCACGAACTAAGCTCACTGGCGGAAAGAAAAATCGCCGCTTTTCTCCTGTGATTAAGGCAACGCAGAAGTGATGTGAAGGAGGAGGCACACAGCGAACCACTGCGGACAGACACGGGGGGGAAGGGCTCTGCCTCCGGCCCTCACCTGCGGAACGGGCTGCGCCATTTCCCGGCTTCCCTTTCCCTTACCTTGTTTCTACCCCTACCCTGAGGCCCGGGACCACCCCGCTCTCCGCACCCCTCAGCCGGGAACCGCCTGACGCTCGGGCCGGCGGTTTCCGTGCGATTTCTCCGCCTTCCGCCG
>NW_009952801.1:3598710-3603824 GCF_000747805.2 Chaetura pelagica
TAAATTACCTCCAAAAGCTACCACTCCATCTTCACTAAACATTTGCTGACCAGCAGCAGTTGCTCCATTACCACCTTTCCTTGATTTTTAATCCTAGAGGCAGTTTCTCCCTCTGCAGACAAAACATATACATTTCCTTCTCATGAGCATAAGAGAGGGTCTTACCCACTTTAGAGCCTGTAGTCCCTGTGGTGAAGGCAGCTGGGAAAAGGTTATCTATCTTCTAGCATTGA
Source organism: Chaetura pelagica (assembly GCF_000747805.2). NCBI lineage: Eukaryota > Metazoa > Chordata > Aves > Apodiformes > Apodidae > Chaetura > Chaetura pelagica. The sequence continues at coordinate 3,598,944 of NW_009952801.1, forward strand.
AAGTCTGCAACCCCTACCATGGACTTGACTTATGAGTGTTTTATGGAACATGCATCATTCATCTTCAGTTCAGGTCACCTCAGGCACTCCCACCCTCCTCCATTTCAGCAACTTCCCTGGCTACGGAGTGTGAGAAGGGCTCACACTTTGGCTTGCAGTAAGAAATGTGGCCAAAGAAGATTATAATCTCCACTCATTTCTCTGTGTTGAAGATAGATCAGTCACAAAGTGCATACCATCCAGAACAGAGTGTTCAGCTCTTACCTGTCCTGCCTTCTCTCTCCTGCTCAGGCTGAGCAAGTTTGTGGCTGCTAAGTCATTGCCTTACCCTGCTGCATTCTCCGTGTTGGGGGAGCTGCTGATGTTCGTGATTAAGACACAGCTGATGGGCCAGAAGATGGGTACAATACAAAATTGTTTGCTGTTTTGAAAAAGCAGTAGGTTTGTAACCTCAAGTTTATATGTTCCTTTGTAGGGGGTAAGAATGTCACCTTAGCTCCTGTGGGTTTACTATTAAGTTTTACTGAGTTTATATATAAGAAGTTTTTCCGGAGTCTGGGGCATAACCCGGGATGTGATGATTCTGCCTGGGACGTCATTTGTGTTTTGTCTATGTATTATCATGTTGCAGTGCTGTAACAAGCTGAAAGGTGCAGTATTAAACACAACTCCCCTATCACAATGTATTTACTAACTTAACTCCAGACAAGTCCATGCAAACTGGAGCCTGTACATCAGTTACAAGGGAGAGACTGAGTCAAAGCACAGCTGTTAAGAAGTAGAGTTTGTGACTTTGGTGACAGTATGGAGGCTGTCATGTATGAAGATGATGTATTGTCAGAACTACTACTGTTCAGCATGTAACTGCTGGATAAAAGAACAAAGTGTACTTGCATTGGGAGAGAAGGCCTGTTGTAGGAACACTTTGCACTTGAGGAAGTGCTTGTCTGTTTTGTCGTTTGTGAACTGAGACTTGTCTCTTGTAAGTCTCTGGCAGCAGAACAACACTATTTGAATTAATGAAGCTCAGGTACAGTTGGCATTGGAGACTACATCTTCATTAGTGTTTCAATTAAAACTAAGGGTGTGCTCTTGAAATGAGTTCCCAGTCATCCTTGCTTGCTGCCCTTTGGTTCATGTCACAGTGTGATCTGGAAGTGTGTTAACCCTGTTCCTTTTGGAAGAAGCTAAAGCTAGAAGGTGCACTTTAGTTATGAGTGGGTGTTGTCAGTCTAGACAAGAACTAGTATGAAAAAATCCACACAAAGACATTTGTAGTGCAGATGTTGGATTCTCAATAGCTGTTTTTTTTCTGTGGAGTTGCTGCTTGTTCTGTTTAGTTGTTAATGTAGACATAGCCTGAGCCTACTATGAGTAGAGCAGGTGAGTTGAATACAGTTGTAGCACAACAGCAGCAGGGACAGAACCCTAAACTTTCGGACCTGTAACTGTGACAGCTGTTGCCTAACGTGCAAGATTCAAGTTTTATTAGCTTATGTAGGTCAGCTACAAGGAGAACAGTAAACAAAAGTCCCAACAATCATCAACAGCTTTTTTAGAACATTTGCTTCAATAGCTCAATAGTTTTAGTTTTCCATTCAATGCATTGTTGAATGTCTTCCAAACTTAGAATGTTTTTAAAAGTGCTGTAGCCACATAAGTCTGCATAGCTTACCTTTTTGAAAGGGTTGAATTAATTAATTCTGCATACTTGCTGGAACAGTAACTGGGACTTCTTGACATTTGCTGAATTACTTTTACCCTCCCATATTCACCTAGTGTTTGTGGCAATATAATGAATTAATGCTATGCTTCTGCTACCATCAGTATTTGTGATCTTTCTGTTCTGTCTTGAGTAGCTAGTTTAAAATATTCTGAATTTTTTTGCTGTCTTAATCTTCCTCTTATGGCTTCCTTTATCAGTGAACCACCATGAGAAGTACTAACTGCCACTTCAAATGTCATTGGAAAAGCTGAGGTTTTGCATACTCTTTTTAAATCATTCTGTTCTCCAAGATTCTGGTCAGTTGCGTGGCTGGGGTCTCTCTGTAACTGAAATGGGTTGTGGGGATAAGCTGGACAACTGATTTCCACTGTTGTACAGATTTTTTTTTTAACTATGAAATTTTTTCCACCTGTTGCAAATTAGGAAGGTTTCTACTTGCATCACTTCATTACAGCTTTTAGTTTCAAGTGTTCTGTGTTTCAAGGTAGTTTCAGTGTCATGGCTGAAGAGCTGCAGTAATGAGAAAATTTAAAAATTTTGATAGGTAGCCAAAATGTTTCTGTGATTTGTTTTAATTTTTTTTAGCAAGTCTTTATAAACGCTGCATATTGCCAGCAGCTATGTTAAAGTAACTCCCATTTTTTCCTTAACTTTCTTGCAAATCTGTCTTTTTGGTGTTAAAGGAAATAATTGATTTAAACATCTGGAGATCTGTATTTCTAGGTTGGAGAGTAATAGCTGATCCTGTGTTCTCAGAACAACTCCAACCAAAAAACTTTATTGCAATTGGGTCTGTAGTGTGTATAGAATCCACTGAAAATTGCAAACTTAGTTTCTGGAGTTCAGTCTAGAAATTTATTTTTTTTATACAAAGATTAATGTGTTTTGAGAAAGTCTGTGCAATGACAGTCCTTTGAGAAGCACTGCTAGACTGTTGCAACCTTTTGCCAGCAATTGTACTGTTCTAACTTAAAAGCCTCTCGTCGATTCCCTTTCGACCTATGTGCATTGGAGGATCCGGACAAAGCTCCCAGTTAGTTCCCATTCTTACAGCTTGGGACTGACTCCAGCTTGACAGGGCCTTGCAGGTTGTAAGGGGTCTGAACAGAGGGCAGCAGGACTTGTATCAGACTAATGGCCACAAACTAACTGTTACCTGATACAGAGGAATAAATGCAAGCTATGTTTGACCTGTTCTCCCTGGAAACTTTTTTCTGACTTTTGTTTTAGACATGGGAAAATCACTTTCTCACCTGCCCCTGCATACATGCAAGGAAGATGGCTATGATGGAGGCACGGTGTCTGATAATATGAGGAACGGTTTAGTTCACTCGGAATCTCACAATGAAGACAGCAGATGTGGGGATGTATCACAGTTTCCCTATGTGGAATTTACAGGAAGAGACAGTGTCACCTGCCCAACTTGCCAGGGAACAGGAAGAATTCCACGAGGTATGTTTCTTTTTTTTTTTTAACCTGTACATTTACATCATAACCATGTCCAATTGTAACTATAATAATCTGTAACCAATATCTCTTCTATTCAAGATGAAGTTTTTCTTATTGGCATTTTTTTATTATGGTTAACCATAACCAATGAAACAAATTGAGTCAGCTTTGGCTGCTACATGTTAGGTCTTCTCTTGTCTGTACAGTGCCAGTGTTCCTTGCTTCTCAGCTTTAAATTTGCACATAACCCTAGCTTTTGCAAGTTAAATTTGCAGACTATTATTTTTGTGATATTTTATTGCATTTTTTTAACAACCTGTTTTAAACTATCTGAATTAATATACAGCTTTGCAAAAATTGTTGCAAATACAGAGACCTGTATATGTAAGTCGACCTGTGCTACAATACCTTTTCCCTGATCACATGTAGTGAATTTTCTTGGCCTCACTTCTGCCAGCACCCCTCGATTTCCTTTTCTCTCCCTTTGTCCCATCTGTACCTGCTGGGCAGGGGACCTCAGCTGAGAGTTGAAAATGGATAGAATTTCTGGCTGTGCTGGGAAGGAGTAGGGTCTACAGCATTGGTCTTTGTGCCTAGCCATTCTGTTTGCTTGTTGCCTTCATTGTTTGCTTTTCCTTTTATTAAAACATTTTTATTAAAACATGCTTTATTACATTTCTATACAATAAGCCACCTGAATAGCTATTTAGGCAGAGACCTCTGAAAGGAGAGTGCAGGGTATTTGAAACTGGGCAAGAGGAGACAGTGGCAAATGCAGTGTGCCAAGGCACAGCTTCTGCTTCAGCTCTAAGCTCTTCCCTTTGATGGCACAGGGAGGAGCTGATGAGAGTTTCTTATGTTTGAGATGGCTTTGCTTTTGCCCGAACACTTTTGTGAAGTAGGTTAATGAGTGCAAAAGCTCTCCAAACTGATTTTGACCAGCAGCTTGGGAAAATTGACTAATGACTGCCATATTATCCTGGTACATGTACTTCAGTCAGATTAGGTTCTGGTATCATTCACAAGTTTTTTTGTGTCACCTGCAAATAAGTTGCAAGGGGCATAGGATATTTAAATGGTTGCAAATATAAAAAAGTGTATGTGAGCTATTAAAGTTTGTAGTACTTTGTATTCTTTGCGTACCTCTGAATTCAGCCAATCTGAAGGGTGGAAAAGCTATACAACTAAAAATTATCATAACCAGAGGACTACAGAGAAGGAAGTTTGTTCTGTTAGCTTGCTAACTTGAAATACTTGGTATTGACAGTACCAAGTTTTATCCTAAGTAGTGCTAGGTAAGATACAATAATGGCAGGATTTCTGTGTTCAAAAGCTTATTTCTTTGACTGTAGGATACTTGGATGTAATACTTAAATGTGAGTTAATTTATGAAACATTTTGCAATAGCTATTAAAAAATGTATGTTGTCCATACATTCTAATAAAATGATGTGATTAAAGCTATAACTTTAAATTATTTTAACAAATAGGGCTATCTGTTTAATTAGTCCTCAGTACTTTAGGAAAAAAAATAGTGTTTGGGATTCTTTGAGGCGAGAGGGGAAAAATTAAGTGTTATAGAGATGACTGCATGACCAGTAGGGAAGGCTATAGCGTGTGTTAAGATGGCCATTAAGTTATAACGGAAACTCTTTGGTTTGTAACTGCAACAATACTTACTCTTTTCTTGTTTAAATTCTGAAAGAG
>NW_009952801.1:3603841-3608498 GCF_000747805.2 Chaetura pelagica
AAAGAGTGTTTTTGTTTCCAGGGCAGGAAAATCAGCTGGTAGCGTTAATTCCATACAGTGATCAGAGACTCAGGCCAAGAAGAACGTAAGTGAATAGTTAGTTGTGATACATTAATCTGCAGTTAATTATTTTCTTCTAGTTAAAAATTCAGCAATTTAAAGGAGAGAGCGTTAAGGAGAATAAAGAAAATCACTTGAATGTTTTCTTGCATCCAGTATTGAGAGAACCCTGCTCATGAGTTACATCAGCCTTGGAGAGTTACTTATTAACTGGTGTGCATATTCTGGTCACAGAATATGTCTTATGAAGCTAGGTACTACTGTCTGATTTCTTAATGTAGATATTTATCTGAATGCCTGCAGTAATTATACAAGTATTTATCAATCTCTGTAGCATCTTAATTGATCAAAGCAGATACACCTACCGTGTTAAATTCTGAGTAAAGTGATAATTTCTTTGGACCACTACTACATAGTAAATTGCCTAGAAATTAATTTGTAAAGCTCTGAGCAACTAGCAGCATCAACAAATTCATCATTCTGATACAGCATATTTGATTTTGGTTTTCCTAGGATCTACTTAAAGGTTTACAGTGCTCAGGTCTTCTTGTTCTGAGACGTTTTGTTTTGTTTTCCTTAATGTTTGGATGTTTCCATAGTAAACAGAAATTAATGCTGGGAAAAAAAAATACAGTAGTTTCACATAGTACTGTCCTGGATCATCTATGTGACGTAATAGTAGTACAAGTTTGAAACATATTACTTTATTATTTATTTATTTATTTATTAGTGTTCTAATTTTGAGAAAACTTGAGCTGCAGTAGAGCTTTTCATTTGTGTATTTTTTAATCATACATGCACACACACTCCTTTTATATTAGGTTTATTGTGCGTTTCCTGTTGCATAGCCAGAGTCTTAACACTTTCTCTGAAAGTCTTGTATGACAAAGAATTCTGTGTGAGGCATAGAAAAGCTTTATTCTTCTTTCCAGGTGTGTTGTGCAAGAGTCCTGTGCATGACAGAAGTTCTGCGATAAATAAATTTTAAGAGGAAGTGGTTATGTTTCAAAGCACACAAATATTTACCTCTTCTGTTTTCCTTTTGAAACTTCTGATGTATGTACAAGAGTAACATCTCTGTTTGAGACAGACATAAAGTGCAGCATAGTTGGGTTTTTTCCCCATTGGAAGCTAATGGAAGGTAGGAATAGACTGAACTAGTATTGACTAGTCATGCTCCTTATAACTTAAGGGATAATAACATGCCACTATTGTTTAACGTGCTTTTCACTCGGAAATGTGCTCTTTTCACTCAGAAAGCTCTACGTGACTGCTTCTGTAACTGTATGTCTGCTGCTTTCTGGGCTGGCTGTATTCTTCTTGTTCCCTCGCTCGATTGATGTTGAATACATCGGTGTGAAGTCAGTATATGTCAACTACGAACAGGGTAGACGTATAATATACCTAAACATTACGGTAAGTTTAGTCATTTGTTTGGATGCTTGTAATGAATAAATGCAACAGGAGATACTACTGTGACAGTTAATATACAAAGAAATTCTTGTCTAGCTGGTAAGATTAGGTAGTGCCTTAAGAAATGCAAGCAGATACAATGACTAGTTTGAAAAATTTATCAGGATCAGCCATGGTTGATAGTTCCTGTATATAGTTCCTGTAACTATAGCTATTGGAGGTGTAGTTGAAAGCTACTAATGAGTCTTCTGTTTTCATGGGAACAGTGGCTTTGGAATTCTCTGCGTTATTTTTTAAATATGAGTGGAATGTACTCTGTGTATGTAGCAATGTTATTAAATGTTGCCCTAGTATTAGGCATCTGAAAAAATTGGTTTTGAGGAAAAATTGCATCTTATCTACTGTAAAACTTAAACAAGGTCTTACCACACACTTCTTGACTTCTTGGTAATGCAGCCAGTGCAGGGTTGCCTAAAAACTTTTTTTTTTTGGTACGGTTCCTCATTTTAAATAAATCAAAGCAGTCATGGAAGAAAAGGGTCCTGTGATGGCTAAATTTCTTGGCAGAAACAATTGAGCATATGAAATTTGTGCAGAAGTTTGTGCTGCTCAATATAGTAAAAAAAAAAAACCCAACAACTGAGAAAGTTGTTAAGTGATGGTCCTTTACCTCCTTCCCCTCCTGCCCTGCAGTCCTAGAAGGCAGGAAAATACACTTGGATAATTTCAAGTAGTACTGTCTTAGACAAATTTCAAAATATATGCTCAGCAAGATACACAGATTGGATAGCTGTTAGTGTTTTGTTGGTTTTGTTTTTCAGAACACATTAAATATAACAAACAACAACTATTATTCTGTTGAAGTGGCAAATATCACAGCCCAAGTTCAGTTTTCAAAAACAGTTATTGGCAAGGCACGGCTAAACAACATCACCAACATTGGTCCTCTGGATATGAAACAGGTAAATGGGATAGACTTTCAGATTTGGAATATGTGTTAATCATAAGAAATAAACCTACTCATTTTTATTCTCATTGCTTGCCTTTTTTTTTAGATTGACTATATGGTGCCTACAGTCATACAAGATGAAATGAGCTACATGTTGTAAGTGTACTCACCTCTAAATATCACATGGGTCTTAGTAAAAATTACAGTGGTACTAAAAATGACCTTTTTACTAAGTCAGCAGAAATATATTTGCTGAGATAAAGTGGCATTTTCTTTTTGTGAGTTTAATAGTATTGAAAATTAATTACACCATGGTTGTTTCAGTAGTTTCATATAATGGTTTGCTGAACCTGGCTCTTGGCACTTTGACTGGTATCTCTCTCAGGGTTTTAGGCCTTGGCAGTAGATAGCACCTGCTGCTTTGGGGGTGAAAATACAGGTGAGTTCCCCTAACAAGTTTTCTAGTAGCTTTCCCACAAATTTCTCTGGTGGTAGAGGGAATGTGTATTTAATTCTGTACAATTCATGAACTAATTATATGTCTTCAGACCATATATATACAATAGCAGGCAGTGTTTATAGCCTGTGTTTTAAGTGTTTTTTTTTCATGGCTTCTCAAAGTTTATTTGACCAACAGACTATTAGCTGGGGCTGTTTTGGTAACAAAACCAAGTGTTAGGTCTCCTACACTGAAATGCAGACTGAGCAGAAAGAACTGACTCCTGAGACATCAGGTCTGTGTGCAGTTCTGGTCGGTGCTAGCCCCTTTTGGAGTGGGAGAGAACCTTGTAGTTTTGGAGTGTTGGAATACATTTAAATAGGTTTGAAATAGCAAACCTTTAAATAAGCAGAAGGTGTTGTACTTCTGTCACTACTTAACAGCACATAAGTTAGCTTTATGTGAACACTGAATCCTGTGAATCTGCTCACTATTTGGATGCAGGAGGAATGAATAAATGTGGCTTTAAAGAACTCAAGCTAGTACCTACCTAGTTGTGCCTTTGGTGCAATGATGCATTGAATCTTCTTTCATGATCAGTACTGGGGCCTTAATTTCAGAAACATCATTGATACTGTGTTCCAAACTATACCTCCAGCTTTTACCTCCAAGCTGGTGATTAGCCTTAGCAAAAACCTGGCTGACTTTGGACATGCAGAGACATGCGGACAAGCAAAAGCTGCTCTGCCTGTTGCCTGAACTGAATGGACTTCAGTCGCTTTTGCTTGATAGCTGCAGCCCTGGCAATGGTGTGGAATAGTGATGTGCTTGTTAGTCCAGCTCAGAGGTAGATAGTGTAATCTTGGAGTAGAGGCAGAGAGACTGTTGTGTGACAGTGCCAGTAGTCTGTATGTGAAGTTGCCCTCCTTCAGTACAGCAAGTTGGATGTTAGAAAAAACTAGCTTACAGAAAGGGTTATTAAGCGCTGGAGTGGTCTGCCCAGGGAAGTCATTCAGTCACCATCCATGAATATATTTTAAAATTGCATAGATATGGTGCTTAGGGACACGGTTTAGCAGTAGGCTGGTGGAGCTACGTTAGTAGAGTTTGGTTAAGGGTTGGAGTGGATGATCTTACAGGTCTTTTCCAATCTGTATGATTCTACTATCCCAAGTGTTGTTGATGGGCTTCTGCTTTTTCACTGTATTCTGAGTCTTGAAAGCCTGAATTTACTGTGTGGTGCAACCCTGGAGACAGCCTTAGTTTGAACACTCAGCTAATGTAGCTTCAGCTAGCCTTACTGGGGTTTTATATTTGTTACTGTGTTTGGGTTTTTTCTCCACAGACAAGTATTTACCTTTCCAGTGAAGACCCTGGGATGACATTCATAGTACAGATAGTACTGTGTGTTATAGCATTGGGTATTTTGGTGTTTCCCCAGCTAGTCAGTTTAGGTATTGTGTTAGTCGTAACTAGCTAGTTGTTTGCATCCTGGAGAGTAATCAGAGTAAAATCGGCTTAGGTTGAATAAAGACTTGAATAGAGACTTGAAGTGTCTGCATACAATCATCTGGATTCAGCAGATGTGCATGATGACATCAGCATCACACAGGGTATTTCCACATACTACTTTTAGAGAACTGGCTCAATGTGGAGTTCACCTTCAATGTAGTTTCATAGCTACAGTTTTGTGCTCTGTGCTGTGTTTGGTTTTGGTTTGGTGTTTTGTTGGGTGTTTTTGGTTGGTTGATTTGTGTGTTCTTCCCCCCCCCCCCCCCCGCAAATGTGCACCACAA
>NW_009952801.1:3608512-3620833 GCF_000747805.2 Chaetura pelagica
TGTTTGTTTTTTTCTCCCCCCCCCCCCCCCGAAAATGTGGACTCAAAACCCCAGTATGTTGGTGTTGAACTGTTCGGCTCATCAGCCTATATGCGCTGTTGGGTAGAAACTGGCTATATATTATGTTACAGAATGTCTGTATTTTGGATTAGAAAACTATAATAACTAGGAATATCCTGTTTTAAGCCTGTCAGGAAAAAAATATATATATTTGTCATTACTGGCAGATTCCAGTATAAAGCAACTTTTAATACTGAACTGTTTTATTTGTATTTTCATATAATTTGGATCACCTGTGTTCCTTTTCTGTTTTATACTTACTCATATGCTTGTTGATACTGTGGAAAAGAATGACAATGGCATGTAAATATTGTGGGTGGCTGCCATGCAATCTTACTGCACTGATCACTTGCCTTTCATTCCAGAGCTGATAAGTTTGTGACCAAGAGCAATTGATTTAAGGAGGCGGGGGGGGGAAGTGTACACTTGCATAGTGCTCTGTATAACTGGCGTGTAGGTGCATGTCCGAAGTATAAGTCTGGAAAGGGTATCTCACAAGAGAACAATAGCCCTGACTTAAAAAGTCCTGCAGTTTGGTTAAAGGTTACTTTGCATAACACACAAGTATATGAGTGGAAGGAAAATGAGTTCTTGATACTTTTTGAACAATAATTCTTGCTCTTTAGATAACTACCTGTAAAAGCCTTATTCGAATCTAACTTGTTTTTCTTTTTTGCAGTGACTTCTGTACTTTAGCATCTATCAAAGTGCATAACATAGTAGTGATGATGCAGTAAGTATGGAAATTTCATGTTTGTTGAAAACAACTTTAAAAGCCATGTAATTCAAATATGTAATTTTGGAGTTTGTGCATCATAGATAAACAAAATCAACTTGTGTTCTAGTTTAGTAGCTTCATAGTTCTTGAAACTGAGCTATGTCTTTTGACAGGTTCTGGTGGTGTAAAGACTCTTGAATAGGCTTAACTGTTATTATTGTATCTGCTCTGCAGTTGAGCTGTAGCCATGGAGCTGCTAAGGTCTCAAATACTTTGAAATCAGTTTGTGTATCAGCTACTGTTCAAAAACTGCTGAGGTCTTCTATGATCTTGAAGCAGTTACAGGCTTTAGTATTCTGCCAGAGCCGGCTTCCTGTGACTGATTGCATAAATAGCAGCATGGTGGGGTCTGTTTTGAGGGGGGAGGAGGGCAAGTGTAGACCAACCATGGCTGTAGCTTCTTTAAGCATTTGCTTTCTCCTCGCCAAGCAAGGTACTAGTGAGTAAACCACAGTTTTATCATCTTTTTTTAGAAAAAAAGTCTGTGCCAAATTAACTATTTCATGGAGAAAATACATACTGATAAACTAGTAGTATTTTAAACTTCATATAAAACTTATTTTGTGCTAAAACTTTAAAAGTAATGTTGAAACACTGATCCTTAGAATAGGCAAGTCTTTTACAAAACAAATATCTCTTCTGTTTTCTTTTTTTTAAGAGTGACAGTGACAACCTCTTACTTTGGCCACTCTGAGCAAATATCCCAGGAGAGATACCAGTATGTGGACTGTGGAGGAAACACAACCTACCAGCTGGGCCAGTCAGAATATTTAAATGTGCTTCAGCCTCCACAGTAAAAGGAGCTGTTGGTTAGTGTGAGTGACTGCTGGTGATGCTTGCGGAGACTGGTAGGACATGAATGGGAGAGTAAGTGCATGAGAAGCATAGTGAACATGGTGACGTGTTCGCTTGAGGTGCAAGGAGGGAAAAGGTGCAAAATGTATATAGATGCACTTGTTAAATGTTGTGTTTTCCCCTTCTGTTTGCTTTCTGTTACTGTAAGCACTTCTGTCAAGTTGTGTGGTGGGAGGGAGAGGGGGAATATCAGATTCTTGAACTGAATTGGGACCTTACCTTGCAGTGTGGTACATCGACTTAGAGTAACTGTGTTTATCTGTGTTTAGGTGAAATGTGTCACTAATGAGCATTTTAGAGAAAAATAATGCACATAAAATTTAAGTTGATATTTCAGTTCTTGATATTTTACTATTGAAACTGACAGTATTACTACTCAAGTAGCAAGATTACTTTGAAGTATCTGGGTGTGAAACTTCTACTAGTAACCCAGTGGCAATAGTTCTTTATTTTGGGATTCTACTTTTCATTTGCTATACATGATTAGAGGTGACTTGCAGTCTGTGAAAGCCAGGAAAGCTCCCTTGGATGACACTATACTTGAATGTGCAACTCCTAGAACCTGGCATCTTTTCATATTCCCTCCTGCTGCCTCTGGGATGTTATAAGGAGAATGTATGTTGTTAGATTTAAAGTTGGATTTAAAAACAAACAAAAAAACACCCTCCAGAATCATTACTGACAAAGAAAAAGTTCAAGACTAGAAAATGAATGGGTAAAGACTTTGACAGCATCTTTCTATTTTGTTTTTAGTAAACTTTTGAGTACAGCTATTAAATCAAGATTGTACAGTTGGAACTAGATGGGAGGGCATGGGTTTTGGCGGCTTGCAGCTTGATAGAAATTTTCATCACTTTTATTGTTTTAACATGCTGTATATCTAAGCTACTTGTGTTAATGTGTTGAGGTGTGTATATTTAGTGCACAGGCTCAGTAAGCAATGCAGTAGTTACATGAATCTGCAGAGCACTCACAGTTCACGTTAAGGTTAGGTAAGGCAGAATAAAACAAATCTTTATGTAAGATGTAATGAGACTGACTTATAACAAAGCTATGGATTAATTTCATTACTATAGTTTGCACAGTGAGAAAATTTGGGTTTATCATCAAACATGGTGTTTGTAAATTGTGGGTCCAAAGTTGCTTGACTTCTAAAGGCTGACTGTTCTAAGAGTTTGGTACAAAACTTTTTAATAACCTGATCAGGATTCTTTTATTTCTGGATTAGATAAGATGCTGCTGTAAGAAGGTACTATTGAGACTGCTGCATTGTAATGAATAATGTGTTTTAAAATAGATATTGCGGGTTTTATGCTGCCCACCTCCTGGAAATAAGCTATATAAAATTAATTAGCAATAAACACTATGGAAAAAGGCTGCTAAGTAATTTCTTGCCATTAACAATCTCTTATTCTCCAGTATTTCAGTGAAATTACATGACTATTTTACTCTTTTCTTTCTCAGCTTTTCTGAGATGGACCTAATTGGGTGTGGTGGGGAAAGAATATCGATCATGTAGAACTGATTTAAAAGAAATTAACCAAACAAAAAACCCTCCTCTGTTTGAATTGCTATAAGCACTTACTCTGAATGTCTATGAAAATTTTGGAACCTAAACTGTCAGTTTTGTGTAGTTGTTAAGATAAAGATGTCACACTTCCTAGAGTGTAGAAGAAGCTCAGTCCTGTGACTGATAAAATGCATGCACAAGCTTGTTTGATAGTCTGAAAAGATACAAGTGGTAACTGAAGACAGGATAGTGGGGAACTGGATAGACGCAGAGAGTGAAGTCTTCTGTGTTATCTGTTGTGTCAGGATTGTTCATATTGAAGAGTGGGGAGAGAATTCTGGTTTAAATCATGTCAGATCTGAAGTCAGCCACCAAGTGATACGGGTTTTTTCTTCTAGGCTTAAGTATTTACACCTAGATAGTTGGGTTTGTTTGTTTGAGGTTTGTTTTCTTTTTTTAGAGTTAAAAAAGAAAACAGCCTTAGGCAGATAATTATATCAATTTAAAACTTTTTTTCTTCAAAGGATAAAAGGGGATCTAAAATAACTAGAATGGCACTATGATAAAATTGGTGACAGCAGTGAATGGTGCTTGAGCAAACATGGTGGGGGGAGATTACACTGCTACACAGTGATGAGACTCAAACTGACCTATGAAAGTTTGGCAGACATGCTGACAAGTTATACTTAAATCTGGATCTTGTGTTGCATGAAATGCTTGGTATTGGCCAACTTCAAATAAAGAACTGAGTGGAATTATTTTTTCCTTTTATCTGGTGGGAGGGGGAAGATACAACTCTTAATGTCTGTCACGAGGTATCTAATGGATATAAACGTTTTAACACCATTGATTTATAGTAGATTTAATGAATGACTAAGAGTTCCTATCTTAAAAAATAAAGGGTGGGGTAAAAATCCTATTGGTTAATCCTTAAGTCAGTTACAGGAGTAACAAAGGTTTAAGGTTCTGCATGTCTTTGCAAAACTGTCAGCATACTACTAATCAAACAAGGCAAGTATGTGAATGTAACTACTAGTATTAATATAACATCTGGTCAGATAAGCAGGTAAGCATCCATTTGATTACTTAACTTAGACTTGATTCTGTGGCTGAGTTTGGAAAAATGCTAAGGGAGCAAGGGAAGTCAGTATTAGCTTGTGTAACTTTGTAAACAAGCTATGAGAATAGATACAAGTGACAGACCTGTATTTATTGCACACTACTTTTTAATCTTTAATTTAAAATAAAAAAGACAAGCCTTTCCATTCACTGTAAATCAAGAAGTACAAATTCTCTCCAGAAAGTTGGCTTGAAGAATCAATTTTTTCTGGTTTGTTTTCCTCTGAGATGGTTTCTGAAGGACTTATGATTAATTTAAATTTTAACTTCCTCATAATTTTCAAATACAATAAAAAACATATGTACTGGCATAGTAGTGTTGTATTTTAAGGGATTTACTTCTAGTATAATTCTTGTCATGAGGACTCTGTAGCAATTTCTGTACCAAAACATGTTGCACTTTAAAATGGAAGCTCTGTTAGTTATTTCTTAAAACAGTGGTCCTGATGTTGCAGTGTAATGGCATAATTGGAAAACAAATTTAATGTATTCTGTATGGCAGTATTATAACTTAAGGTATATTAATGTGGGACATTTAAATGCATAAAAATGTTGGCTATTTAGCCATTCTGACCTGGAGAACAAAATTCTTTTAAAATATGATTTAAGAGTAATGAATGAATAAAGCCACCAAACCAACTCAAAGATCTTTAGATCAAATAACCATTCTGAGACACTTAAAGGGAAGTGCTCTTACTCAGTGATGTAGTACCTGACAAATACTGTGCAATTTGTGGTGTGGTGAAAAGTCTGTAGAAGCTAATCCATAATTCTACTCACATTAATATTTAGGGGATAGTTGCTTAATTCTTATCTTTTTGAAGTCAAGCGTAACTATCCTGCATGGTATAGCTTTGGCATTCTTAATGCACTTCTGATGTGTGCATGACCTTGAGATTATCATCATGGTGTCTATGTTTTGGAGCTTTATGTTGGCAGATTTAAGTACTTGCCTTAGTTGACTTTGCTCCAAATTGTTATTGAAGTTCTGCAAGTGAATTAATTTTTTCATAGTAGTACATTGCAAATGTGACTGGGCATTTCATAATGTGTTGTGTAAAGCTAACCCTTTAAGCACTGAATCTCTGAGGAACTGAACTGTTAAGGTCTTTAACCATCTGACCAAAATGTTGTGCCTTCACGATGGGAAGGATAGTGCTTGGAGTAGTACGCAAAGACTTCTAGATTCAGAAAATACTAAGAGAAAAAGTGTTATTTCTTATTCTGCAGTTAAGGCTTCCCTTTCTTCCCTCTCCCCCCTCTTTTTTTTTTTTTTGTGATGGTAATAGGATGTTTAGTTACGGTTTTGCTTTTCTTCCCACCCCCACATCTGTAGTGGCACATCTGTCTGTTCCCAGACAGCATCTTCTGAATTCAGTCCCAAGTTGTTTCAGAGTTGGGCAGCTATATGAAGCTTAACACCAGCTGGACCTGAGTTTGAAAGTTATGAGCTAAGTAAGTCAAGCGGTAATTCCTCTGAGAACTAAATTTTTTACTTGCCTATCTAACAGAATTCCACAACTCTGGCAATACTCCCAGGCTTGCTGGTACTTCTGGAAGGGGAGGATAAGTAATGTAAGTACGACCAATGTACTCCAGTAATGGACTATTGCAGCCAGAAAAATATTTGTTTGCCCTGATCATGGCCAAAAAAACCTAGATCGGTGTTTTGGCTTCAGGAAAGGAGAAATAAAACTCAAGCCAAAACACAGTTGAAAGGTTGAAAATGAAAATTTTAGTATGGCAAAAACATCCAGTGTTTGTCTGGAGAAGTCCCCTTCATATTTTACCTCTACCTGGGGAATTCTGGCCATTCCTAGAGAGGTAGTTTGGGGTAGGTTGTTCTACAGCTTTTGTCACTTAAGCCTGCTTTTCAGCCTGTCAGCAGGCCTGTTGAACAGGAACAGCTGTCTTCAAGGAGTCGGTACAATAAACAGTTGGCCTTGGCTCCTGCAGTATAGTGTGAGACTGTTTGATGGTAGCAACATAGTGATCCTCATGTTGTCCTTTTCCACTAACCATCATAAGGGTCTTACAGCCTGGATGCGTATGTCTTTTGGGTGCTGAAACTGCTTTTGCTTTGTATGGGCAAGAATATTTAGTGCCAGACATATAATGGTGCCTGAATAATTTTGGGTCTGACTGTCAGTGATTTAGTTCTTTTTTTTTTTGGTTTTAAGAAAGCAAATGTAACCACTGTTAACATCCACTGTACAGAGTGTGCATATAATAGCTTGAGATATCTATAGAAATACTAATGAGTGATAACTATTTTTGTAACTTAAGAATTGTAAACTGTTGTTCTTGTAACTGTGTAGCAAACAATCGATCAACTTAAGCATGATAAACACTAAGTGAAGGGGTCTGTGGGAATGAGTTGTAGGACACAAGCTGTCTTGATGTAAGTTAACTGGGGCAATGAATCTTGATATTTAGGGGTTCAAAATCTGGAGTTAGCTTCATTATTAATGTGGTTCTAGACAGGATTGTTTGACTCAAAGAATGATATTAAATTTTATATTAAAAAAGCTTGGGTCTTGTATCTCGTTTTTTAAACTGACTTAATATATTTCCTCCTTCCCCATCTCCCACAAGTTTTCCCCGTCTTCTCAGAAGCTTTCACATCTTTTCAATGGTATGATTTCAAGTTTTTGAACTATTGGCATTCCGTGATGTAAAAACTTTGCAATGTACTTTTTTTTTGCTACCGTGCTTTATATTAAGTCTATAATAAACTGGAATACCTGAAAGCTGAGCACTACATGTGAGCAAGTTACTCTTGTCTTACTGAACTACTAAAGCAACTGAGTTAAAAACCTATGCCCATACACTGCTCACCATAGTGGGGTGGTGGAGAGAATCAGAAGGGCAAAAGCAAGAAAGCACATAGGTCAAAATAAAGACAATTTAATAGGGGAACAAAGCTGTGTGCACAAGCCCCATTCCTGGAAGTATTCCAAGGCAAGTTGGATGGGGCTCTGAGCAACCTGATCTAGTGGGAGGTGACCCTGCTTGTGCAGGAGGGTTGTATCTAGATGATCTTTTAGGTCCCTTCCAACTCAAACCATTCTACAGTTCTGAGAAAATAAGGAATGTATTTGCTATCAACAGGCAGGTGTTTATAGTGGGAAGACAAAACACCATAACCCCAAATGCTGCTCCTTCCTACTCCTTTCCCTGAGTGATTATTACTGAGCACAAGCTCATGTGGAATATCCCCTTGGCCAGTTTGGGACATCTGTCCTGGCTGTGTTCCCTCCCAGCTTTTTGACCATTCCTAGCCTAGTCACTGCAGGATTGGACTATGTGGGTGGAAAAAAGAGGAGAAGGCAATGAAAAAGGAATTGTCCATGCTGTACCAGCATTGCTTAGCATTAACCAAAACAGTGGTGTGTTACCAGCACTGTTTTAGCCCTAGCCCCACACACTGCAGTATATGGGCTGCTATGAAGAAAATTAACTCATCCCAGCACAGCTATTTAGAAAGTTTGTTTTAAAGAACCATTATTGCCTAAAGGCTTTAATCCTTAAAGGCTGGACAGCAAAAAATCATGGCTCTATTTGAAGAATTCAGAATATTCATAGCATGTTCAGATGTTACAGGTAATCTGTTACAGATGTTCTGAAACACCTTAGTGGAGTTTTTAAGGTTTCTCCAGGAGAAAGCTACTGCATATTCTTGTTTGTTTCTGGTGTGATTTCTAATGGATAACTAATGGGGCTTAGAGTGTGGGGGTTTTTTAGGCCACTTTCTTTTAGCTTTTAGATATCTAAAAAAATCTAAGTTTTGATGGGAAAATTAGTGTTGCTTGCTATTTTCTTTCTTATATAATTATTTTTCCTTCCCAGAGTTGTTATAACTTGTCCAATAACCATTAAGAAGTATTTTACTATATATAAAAAAGAGCTTGAAGACCTGTGAAGAACTGCTTCTCTTGTTCTGCCTGTTTGGGAACAGGTAGGCAAGAGTCTGCCTTGAGCACTGAACAGTTTCATTTGATCTAGATACTTCAAGCTACGTGACTTGGATTCATCTTCTCTGTTTTCCATCTGGAGCAGATGGGGGAGTGCAAAGGTAAATTCCTACCAGGCAAATTTCAAATATCACCTTATCCATCTGGAAAAGGAATACGCTCACAGATGGGAATAGGTAAACAAATGTGAATTTAGTCAGGCATGAAGACCTGAAAAGTCACACCCAAAGTTGATTTATTTATTTTTTTTTAAATCTAACTACTCAAAGATCTAATGGCCTAGTTTCAAAGCCATAACGATGGAAACTTCTGAAAGATTTTGGAGACTTCCTGGCTGTCTGTAAGTTGCTTTCCTTTTACTTCTCATAATTTTACACAGCTTTCTGTGTAACATCACATACTTGGGCTATGCTATTGTGCTAATATGTTCACCTGAGAACTTTGGGTACACTTGTGATGAATGACACTAATTGCCTTCCAGTGTGAAGATGATGTCTATATGGCAACTTGAAGAATACCAAATCATACATGTAAATTTGCTGCAAGTGTCCTGATGTCAGATGGGGTAAAAAGATTGCTCTACATTTTTCTTTTTCTATGTTTCTTTCCCTCCCCCTCCCTTCTTCTCCAGAGATCCCTGCCTCATAAGCTTGAGAGCTGAGATGCCTCAGTTTTATTTCCTGTGTATGGGTAGCAGATGCCACACAATCTAATGAGCTGTCATGGGCACTATGCAGCTGACACAGCTCCATAATGGAGCTGTTTTTTCATAAGCCGGTGAATCACCTAATACAGTACAACTAGAACTTGATTAAGGAGTTGCAGCATCGCTGCAAAGTGACATGTCACCAACTACAGTTATAGGTATCTGAAAGGTAATGATGTATATCATTCTTGAGAGCTTTTCAGGAAGTAACACTTCTAGCAGCCCTAGTAACATAACCGAGGCTGAGAAGTTAACACATTTTGCCTTTGACTTTTCCTCTCACATACTGTAAGGCTGTAGCTCTGGTACTGGTCAGAGGAGTGAAATAAGAATTGCTGATAGATGGTAATATCTAGAAAAACAATAGGTAAAGACCTACTGATTGGTTTTCTTAAGTTTTGCAGGCTCATATACTACTGGAATACGTATTATTTCTTAAATGTTAGGTCTGTCTTAGGCAGTGTAGGTTTGGGCAGTGTTAGTGGCTGTCTGCATGGGGATCCATTTAAATGATTAGATACACCCACCATAAACTCATGACCAAGTTTTGCATTCAGTGTTGAAACACGACACAATCGGTGCGAATATTTCACTTTCCACCCTGACACTAAATTAGTGAACTTCTCTAAAATATGCAAAGAAATTTTAAAATAAGCTCTAGATTCCCAAAATATTGCTGCAGAATATAGATTCTAAAACTCATGCCATCTACAACCACTTCTGCTTGCTGCCAGTCCAGAAATGGGGCAGAGCTGGTATTTCTATGCTGCTTTTAACATGCCTGACTTCTGTATGAACGACTTAGGATGAGGAAAGGATCCTGGCTACTTTGACATCTTTGCCACACTGTAAAGTGTGAGAATACACCTTTTTGGTATTGATAAATATTCTCAGGGATCAGGACTAAAGTGTTGCCTTGTAGACTTTAGGAGGGCCAGCAGTGTTCATGGAGGGACCCAGCACATTTAAGCCACTCTGCTTTCTGGAAGCAAATTAAACTTGTGTAGACATACCTGGTGTCTTGCTCCTGCAGATGGCTACCAAGCTTGTCTTGGTTTGTTCTTACTGAAAATGTAAAGTAGGACAGAAGGAAGCTGAGACTTACAAGATTAGCACATGTTAATTTTTGTTGTGTGCTGGCAACTACACTTTTGATATGCTAATTCTTGAAAAATTCTATTTAAACTGAAAGCTGGGCTTCTCAAACATGGGAGGGATTCAATTCCCTGCTCAAAAGAGTGCTAGGAATGTTGAATGCAACTCAAGGTTACTTAGTAACCTTAATGGGACTCGCTAAACCCAGGGGAAGGAATATGCAGGGTTCTTTATTTAAAAAAATCAAGGATCTCCCTGCCCTACCACGATGCCCCTTAAGCACCCTCTCAAAAAAACCAACACAACCAAAACCAAAAAAACAACAAAACCACAAAAACCCTGAAGCAACACCACCATTATTGCCAACTTACTCGTAGCTATAACTGATTGCTAGCTGCAGTGCAGTCTGAGGCACCCTAGAGTCTATTCTGGTGCTGTTCAATCTGTTTTTTTGTAGATGAAAACTAATCTGCTGAGGTCAGTGTGCGCCACTGCCTTCCCTCAATAGATGGTGCCAGGAGTCTGCAGCATGTGCTGGTGGGAGAAGCCTCCTGACAGAAGTAGGTGTAGTTCAGGTGATGCTTGGGGAGTTGAAGAGTGATCCCTGAAGAGGGGAACCTGGTTAAAAGTGTTTCTGCGTCCTAGCCCTTCACCACCCACCTCACCCCAGCATTTAAATGCAACCAGAGGCAAAAATAACTTTCCAGAAAAGAGCAGAGCTGTCCTGGTTGAATTGTTCAGATGGAATTGAGTTTAATAAATCCAGTAGATTACTTTAATTCTGAATGTGTGAAATACTCCTATTCAGAGTTTTATTTTGGATTTTAAAATGTAAAAGACCTAAGCATGTATTAACTGAGTAGCAAGGCAAATGCTGAGTGTCAATGCTAAGGAGTCAAGTTCAATGAAGACCTTGAGCAACCCATTTGTGTGTGTGTGTGTAGCTACATAAGGCTTACCAAACTCAAAATCCAGCTTCCCTTTTTTTTCTCTTCTTGTGATGCCTCATAACCACTTTCTACTTTGATTTTCAAACTGAACTGGTTTGGGTTTTTTTTTAATCCATTATTTCCCAGTTGTGCTACATTCTGTCTTTGTTCTCTCTGTCTATGGCATACTAGGAGCAAGTCAATAGTACTGATGATGAACTTTTTCAGAAGACTGAAAAAACACTGCAGAGAAGTTTGCTGCCAAGATATGATGCTGTCTCATTCACACTCAGCTCACTGTCTTCCAAAACTCCAGGCCCTTTTTAGCACAGCTGTTTCTCAGCCACAAGGTGCTCATGCTGTCTTGTTGCAGGAGTTACTCTTTCCTAGGTGCAGTACTTTGCATTTCTTCTGTTCATATTTCATCACATCCTTTGGAAGCAACCCTCCAGCCTGTCCAGGTCACTATTAATGGTGATCTTCCACTTGAGTGTATCAGCTAGTCCCTCCCAGTTTGATGTCTTCTGCAAACTTGATGTGTACTTTGTCACCTTTAGTCACTGATACGATGGTTAAACAGGAGAGGTCCTAGTACAGACCCCTGGCCTCAGTGTGAGTACTACCCATTTGCCAATACCCTCTTAGCCCAATCATCCAGCTAGTTTTTCACCTGATTTAGCTGTCCACCTAGCCAGAGTAAAATGTTTTTGCTTAGATACAAGAATAGTGTGGGAGATGGTCTCAAAAGTCAAGCTAAAGCAGAGATGAAAGACATCTGCTGCTCTCCCTTCATCCCCAAATCCAGTCACAGAGGTCATATATTATAAATCTGCTTCAACCTCTCCCAGTCCAGCCCCACTTCTTTCCTAGAAGTGTCTTCCAGGAGGACTTGCTCTGATTTTCCCAATGAGGCTGACTGATACATAGTTCCTGGAATTATTTGCCTTTGCTGAAGGCGAGGGCAACATTTGCATTTCTCCATTTGTTTTGGGCCTCCCTGCATCTGCAGTTTTCAAAGTGGCCTTGCAAGGGCATCAGCCACTTCTCCCAGTACTCCTGCATGCAGGAATTCAGGGGGCTAGCCTGTGCCTTTGGAAGAGGGGCAAGGTGCCAAACACATAGGAAACCAAGCAGTGGGCTAAAGGCCTCAGGCAGAAGGGAAGCTTTCGTAGAAGCTCTACTACTGCCAAGTACAGTGTTTGAATTATATGATTATTAATTTAAAAATTTCTCTAGAAGAGACCAATGTAATATTTTAGATTCCTGTAAATCCAAATTAACTTTTATCCTGCTGA
>NW_009952801.1:3620847-3648061 GCF_000747805.2 Chaetura pelagica
AACCATGACCTTTGACTGCCTCTGAATTCAGTAGGTTTGGATTGTTCCTAAATGTAGATCTATTAATCCATGGGAGGGGATGTCACTGGCACAGCAGTTAATATCAATACCATTATGTTAACCTGAACATAGGTAGAATCATTTACATGTGTGCTGGACACAGAGGTGCTTACATGAGATAGTCTGTTCAGGCTCTGGACTAAGAAAGCACTAAGAGGTGATCTTAGTTAAAAACAATAGCTGTGGACTCTTCCCCAGGGGCAACTATGCTATTACTGAGGCAGCTCCAGCACCTCATCACTATGCCTGTTTCTCTGTCAGAGTGATGGTTTATTATGTTACAGTGTGCTAACGTATAAAAATACTTATTTTTTTTACATTGTGCAAATATACCTATCCTGATAGAATTTTCTGACCATGTTCTCCACTAGATGTCTTCATCGGTGTTTTAAAGTACATAAAATTAGTGTTTAACATTGAAAGTACATTTTGCTGCAACCTAGGAAACGAAATATATTATGTACCTGCTCAGGCTTTTGAGTTTTAGCATATGATCATCTTTAGATAGCAACCTGTTAAAGGTACACTGGGAAACCTATCTCAAACTCGGTCTCTAACAAATGCCTGAGAAATAATTCTTTCTCAGACATGCTTCCCTGTGTAGTTTTTAGCACACTCACATAGTAGACTAGAATTTTGTATATAGTAATTTATTTAAAATTGGATGTGTTGCTTAATGGCTCAGCCCCAGCATTCAAACCCAAAATAATCCCTGATTTCACTCCCAGCATCTCAACTTGTGACCTTTAAAGAGCAAACTGCCTTATTTTGAAAATATGTATATTCTTACCCTTTGCTGCAGTGAGACTTATGAGGTTGTAATATCTCCAAGATATGTGTGTTAATCATCACTATTAATGCAAATTGGATTTTGAAAAGCAATTTTCCCATGGTGTAAACTAGAGTATATTTGAGCATTACATGTACCGGTATATCTGGAGTGACATCTATTTTATGTAGACATATAACTCTGTAGCAAATGGATATCTGGTCAATAAAAACAACCTTGGGTGACAGTTCTTAATTGCTGGGAGAAGGAAGATTCACTGTAAGGGTGCAAATGTTTAATATAACAACAAATGCAGTGAGCAGATTTGTTAGTGTTTCACAACCATGCTCCTCTACAGTTTTTATGTCTGTAAGGTGTTGAAGAGTTATCTCTGACACTGCAGGATATTATTTGCAGTGACCATGCAACAGACAAACTGGTCTGGGATTTTAGGTTGACGAGGATGGCATTTTGTTTGATTTTTTATTTTTTTTTCTTAGTCTCCAGTGCAATTTGAGTAATAGATACTGATAGCAATATTGCCTTACAGGGTAATCAGTAAAGCCTTGATCTGAAAATGTAATGCACTCATGATGGGCTTCACTAAATAATTCCTGGATATAATTTATAGCCTATTTTATTTTGGGACTGCCATCTGGACAGCCTTTGCATGTTACTAGTATTGTTATTATGAACCATGGAATCTCCAGTGTATTAATACTTCTCCCTAACTGTCTAGTACCTACAGTCCAAGCATGTACAATTAATTATTTCCAGCAATCCAGAGTTTCTTTGCCATTATGTCTTCAGGAAAATTTGAATTTAGGTTCGCAGCTGCTTCTGTGAGACTAGAGCAGAGGTGGGTCATATGGCTCGGCACTGAGGCCATGGCCTCAGATGAATTGCTGGAGTGCAGGGGGATTTTTGTGTTTTGTTTTGTGGGTTTTTTTCATCAAACCTGATCTGGTAATTTGAGCTAATTACCGAAGAGTTACAAATGAATGAACCCAGGTTCCTGGGGTTTGAGTTCCTGTGGGAGAGAACACTGCAAACAGTGCCGTTGGTCACCCTGTGAGGGTGGCTGGTGGACTGTGAGAGGTGTGCAAGTAACTGCCAGGAGACACAAGCTGGGGCTGTGCAAAGTCTGAGCTGACCCAGATCTCATCCAAAGTGTCAAGAAGAGTTGTAGTCAATGGGACAGAATCTAGTTGGAGGTCTGTGACTAGTGGAGACCCTCAGGGGTTGGTACTGGGACTGGTGTTGTTCAGTATCTTCATCAACGACCTGGATGAGGGAACAGAGTGTGCCCTCAGCAAGTTTGCTGATGACACTAAACTGGGAGGAGTGGCTGACACACCAGAAGGCTGTGCTGCCATTCAGAGAGACCTGGACAGGCTGGAGAGTTGGGCAGGGAGAAACTTGATGAAATTCAACAAGGACAAGTGTCTTGCATGTGGGGAAGAACAACCCCATGTACCAGTATAGGTTGGGGGCTGACCTGCTGGAGAGCAGTGGAGGTGAAAGGGATCTGGGGATCCTGGTGGACAGGAGGATGACCATGAGCCAGCAATGTGCCCTTGTGGCTAAGAAGGCCAATGGCATCCTGGGGTGCATTAGAAAGGGTGTGGTTAGTAGATCAAGAGAGGTTCTCCTGCCCCTCTATTCTGCCTTGGTGAGGCCGCATCTGGAGTATTGTGTCCAGTTCTGGGCCCCTCAGTTCAAGAAGGACAGGGAACTGCTTGAAAGAGTCCAGCGCAGGGCCACAAAGATGATGAAGGGAGTAGAACATCTCCCTGGTGAGGAAAGGCTGAGGGAGCTGGGTCTCTTTAGCTTGGAAAAAAGGAGACTGAGGGGTGACCTCATCAATGTTTACAAATATGTAAAGGGTGAGTGTCAGGAAGATGGAGTTAAGCTTTTTTAGTGATGACCAGTGATAGGACAAGGGGCAATGGATGCAAACTGGAGCATAGGAGGTTCCATGTGAATATCAGGAAGATCTTTACTGTGAGAGTGACAGTGCTCTGAAACAGGCTGCCCAGAGGGGTTGTGGAGTCTCCTTCACTGGAGACATTCAAAACCTGCCTGGACACGTTCCTGTGTGATGTGCTCTAGGTCATCCTGCTCTGGCAGGGGGATTGGACTAGATGATCTTTCGAGCTCCCTTCCAACCCCCAAGATTCTGTGATTCTGTGATTATGGAGTGTTCTGGTTTGGTTTGGTGGGGTTTTTGGTAATGAGGGAGGGCCACAGGAGTGGCTTAGGTAAAAAGCTCCAAAACCAGCCAAGGAGCCATTAGAGGGACAATAGATGCACCTCTGTGATTAACATATGAAAATCTGATATGACACCTGATCAGAGCAGCACTTAAAGGAGAAGAGCTGAGCTGGAGTGGGAGAGCAGTGCTGGTGGTTGGTGGGGAAGAAAGTGCCTAAGCAGAAGTTTCCCTGCAACCCATGGCAAGATGGCAGCTGTCCCCCTGCACTTGTGCAGGAACGTGGTGGAACATTCCCTGAAGGCGCCAGGAGGGGTGAACTTGGCCAGTGGACTTGGATTTTGTGGCCAGTGGATTTGCTGCCAGTGGACTCTGATTATGCAGCTTTGGAAGACCCCGGTGACAGGGGAGTTTGTTCCTGAAGCAGCCCGTGAGCCTGTGGAAAGCCCAGGCTGGAGCAGCTCTGGACCTCGTGGGAAGGACTCATGAAGGAGAGGTTTGTGGAGGACTCTCTCTCATGGGAGTGACCCTGTGGGGAAGCAGGGGAGGACTGTAAGCAATCCTTCCTCCTGAGGAGGAAGGAGCAGCAAGAACCATCAGCCTGTGAACTGACTCTAAACCCCATCCCCTGTCCCCCTGTGCTGCTGGGGGGAAGGAGGGACAGAAACTGGGAACAAAGTGATTTGGGCCCGGGAAGAACGGAGGGCTGGGGTAACATATGCAAGCCCTGCTCTTTGTGTTTTCTGTGTACTGTGTGTGTTTGATGAGTGTGAAATTAAATAATTTTTCCCCAACTTGAGTCTGTTTTGCCCGGGACCTTAATCGGTGAAGAGCCCTCTTTGTCCTTTGTCTCAATCCATGAGCTTTGTCCTACTCATCCCAGAGTGTGTGTGTGTTGGGGGGGAGGGTGGGGTAGTTCAGTGAGTGGCCATGGGGCTGTTCCTTTGTTGTCGTGTTGGGCCCAAAGCACAACATGGAGGTATATTAGATGATTGGTGATTCAGCCTGTGTGTGCATGTATGCCCCTGCATGTGTGAACATTCCCATGTGGGCTCCTGATTCATTGCATTTGCAGTCTCCCCTTTAAATCTGTGAATATTATGCTGAAAACTCATGGTCATAAAATTTATCATGAGCATAACACTGTTCAAAAAAGAATGGTTTGGATTCAGTCATCTGAAGGTAAAAAAGTACTTTTAGCTCTTCTCTGTGACTGAAAAAAAATCCATTCAAATTGCACAAATGTCAAATGTTCATGTCAGCAGGGGAGTTTGGAGCTGACTTTACAACTGATGATGGTATCGAAGCCGAGGAAGATCTTTATTTCTTCTCATCACCACTGATCATGCAGTGCTGCAAGATTAGTGAGCACTTCTACTGGATGACATCTAGCATGCCTGGAAAAGAAAACATAAATTAAAAATTACAAATATTGAGCCTTTGTCAGTTATAATTGAATAATGAAATTACATACCTGAATATGTAAGTACATACAATGTTACTGAAAGGTAAAAGTTTTATAAATAAAAATAAATCCCTCTCTCAAATGGAAAAATCTCTCCCTCAGAGTTGATGTGGTAACATTGTGTAATAGGTACTTTGGTGAATCCTTTTGAACAAGGTATCTGTTGTTAAAAATATATAAATACAAAATTATGACATATATAGAGAGAGTATATATGCACAGTTATATTTTATGTAAGATATATATTAATAATATATATACATGCACACAATTTTTATATGTGTGTGTATATGTGTATATCTCTCTCTCAAATACCTCAATAGAAACTACCAGGAAGGAAGAACAGATGTTTTACTTCTACTAGTACTTTACACTGAAATGCTGACTGTATATTTGGTATATTGCTAAAGTGGAGTGTTTTTTTTAAATATCCCCTGGAAAGCTAATGAGATTTGCATCTGTGTAAAATAAAGCCATTCATTTAAAAGATGAATGAATAGATGACTAATCCCTCTTCTGGCTTCTGTGCTTTATCCTTGAGCAAGAATATTGCTTCTTACTTAACAGATTTAAATTTCCTATGTCTCCATTTGGCAGGTGACAGGAGAAATGAAATTGTGTAAAGAATCACTGTTAATGACTAAAAAAAACCCAACCAAACCTCAGAAGAAAACTCAAAAGTAAAATGAGCTCCTGCGTAACAGTACTAGCAGCATGTATGGGGCAGAGCAAGAAATTTTGAAGTAAATGTAAAAATCAGCCTTATAGCATTGTTTGGCAAAACATCTCATTCTCAGCTCATCTTTTCAATATTTTTCTTTTATTTTTTTTCCATATAAAGAAGAATCACATAGTAGTTTAATTATTTTGTTCTTTTTTCTACTTAATAATTTAATTAGAAGTAGAAAACATTATTTTGAGTAATTTTGAAAATGTGAAGGTCCTGCTAATGAAATATTAGATGTGCTGTGCATAAGAAAAGCATTCAGATGCAGCAAGAAAGGTAATTAAGATAATTTTAATAGAATTTCAAGTAGCTGGATAGAAAGATACAACTCTTTCACAGTGGGAGGGAAAGGCTGGTTTATCTCTTGCATGCCTAATTCTGTTAAACAGTGGTATAAATTAATCAGGATAACAAGGAAGCAGTGCATCGTATCTTGAAAATGCCTTTTGGGCACTTCAAAGCTTAAAACACTCCCAAACTGTATAGATTTTATCTGAAAATGTGTGAGGGTTTTTTTTTTTGTTGTTGTTTGTTTGTTTGTTTGTTTGGGGTTTTTTCTTCATGGCTTTTTACATGTTAATAACCTGATCTTTCTTTCATAGGCTTATTTATCCTTTTTTTTTTTCTTTCTGTAGACACTTGCAGATTACTCATATTCCTAAATTTTAGCATTAAAATATCATTGCAGGCTGATACTTGGTATTCATGGGAAGATTGATATTTTATTTTGAAATGGAAGAAAGATTAGGCATTTTCTGGACCACAATATTCTTATTAAAATATAATTTTGACATTTAAATTATGAGGATGTTGTTATCAGGTTATCATTTTATTCTGCTATAGGAGAAGGGTCCCATGAGCAGCTTTGGTCCCTGTCATGGTTTGTGAGTGAGGCATCTGACTTACAAAGCATCACCAGAGTTTCTCTGAAATCTCTTGGATATAGCTGAACCCAGAATTTTGTGGACATAAAATCGAGGCGAGAGGCATTTGAATTTGGTAAAGGCTTCAGTATGAGACATCTCAGTATGATTGTTTTGTCTAGTAGAAAAAATCAAAGCTGTGAGTCAAGACAGTAAACCTCCACATGGGAAGAACAGTGGTATCAGTGCCATTGATATTCTGTCAGCCTTTGCCTGTAGGGTTTCTTTCTATTCAGCAAGTGCACCATAATTTTGAACCCTGGTGCATGAAAAAGTGCATGTATGTTTGTGTATATACAATAATGAATATACATTTTAGTTATTAAGCATTGAAGGCCCATGATAAATGACATCAATATT
Organism: Chaetura pelagica; assembly: GCF_000747805.2. Taxonomy (NCBI): domain Eukaryota; kingdom Metazoa; phylum Chordata; class Aves; order Apodiformes; family Apodidae; genus Chaetura; species Chaetura pelagica. The sequence continues at coordinate 3,627,364 of NW_009952801.1, forward strand.
GATGGTATCAATGAGTCTAAGGTTTATTCTGGTTTTTGCTGATTAATAATAGGCTATTAGGCCTTTTTAATATTGCCTTGTTTTAACTATATTTTCACAGAAGAATTATTACCTAATGACTGTCTGTGCCTTCTTTGTAGTATATTTATAGTCCTGACAGATTTTCAAGGGACATATGAGACTCATTTGTTAACAGTCTCAGGAGGAATGCTGTGATGATAAATAATGACAGTATCATCCAGTGTTGTTTCTAGAGCAGTGTTCCCTCTGGAACAGGGTAACTGTGGAAAAAATGGCTAATGGCCCAGACTGAATTGATGTGCAGACTGAAGTTTTCAAATGACTGTACATCAACCTAAAGGTGAGTCCTGAATATTGATATACATCACCTATTCTCTGTGTGCTGTTACTCAAATAACTCCCTGATAGACTTTATTCAGCCTTTCCCACTTCCTCTGACCTTATTCCTGGCTATAAACACTGCAGCATCAATTTATAATGTGTGTGATGTAAATGCCTGGCTTGTAGGCTCTATCTGAAAGCATATTAAGCAAAAACACAACGATGTCTAGAGGCCATAACCCTGAACATGTCAGGTGGAGAATATGGGAAATACCATTTTTAGTCAGCTGTTGTTTGAGACGCATTGGAAGTGAATAGTAAAGTTAACATTTGTATAAGCAACCCATGTATTCTCTTGGGATATCCAGAAAAAAACTTTCCATGTGTTCATGTATGAAATGGGCCTTTTGGGCCTTACACTGTCACACATAGGTAGTCTTTTTGGGCCTAACTGTCATAGATGAAGGACCCAATAGTTTCAGATAATGACTGTGGCTGCCCAGGCTGTGAAGGAAGAAGGAACAAACATTGAAAACATCTCTTTTCTAGGAATTAATTACTTCATATCCACAGAACGCATTAGCAGAGTTGAAGGGGAAAAAAATGGTATTAGAAAAGAGATATTCCTCCTTACAGGTTTCTAACCTCCAATTTCACCTCTGTGCTGGGGTGTTTTCCAACTGAGCAGACTCATTATTAGTTTTCTTACATTACATTTTTGTCATTTCCAGGGAGAATAATTACACATTTTGCTGGCACGAGATTGCTTAAAACATGTTTTCACATATTGTTTGTTTCCATTTATTCTCGTGAATACATATGCACATATTCAGAATACACAACTTATACACGATTGTGGAGGGTTCTGCAGCAACAAACACAAATAACGATCTGAGGTAAATAATCTTTATTAAAGTTTGTTAGCAAAACTTATTCCTGCTCCTCTGGCAAACCTACAGTATTCAGCCAGAAATATAATTTTGTGTCATATTCTGCAAACATTAAGTTGAACAATAAATAGATTAAATAAATGTCAGTTACTATACTAGCAACTAGCTATTGTCTAGGTAAAAACCTCAATATAGTCAGTCAGTAGAGGAATCCCACTGAACTGGAATTTTGAAGCATACTTTACCTAAATTGAGGACATTAGTTTTGTTGGAATTTTGTTAATGTACTTTGTTAAAATTTTAAATACTGTGTTTATTAGACTAAGAGTTTTCTGAGGCTTATGAGGTGGGTTTTTTGAGATCTTTGGTCCAAAGCTATGTATAAATATTACTATGAGCTGCTAATATAATTTAAATTGAACAAAAAAACCCTGTTTTTTTCTTTTTGAAGCCAAAAATACTGTTGTAGATTAGATAAATATGCTTATTTAAATTTAATTTTGGCATCTCCAGAGCTATGAATAAATTTGCTTTCTGCTCAGAAGCAGCACAGAGCTGTAAATGGTGAGCAGGAAAATAGGAGATGCTCCTTGATCCAAATAATTCCGAGGGTTTTAATGCAATGTGAAATACTGTCCGGATGCTCTGACCCATTCCGTTTGGTCACATACTGGATGTGACAGTCCTGTTGGACAACTAGAAAATAGCCCTTAGCTTTGCAGATGTTGGAAGGACCTTCAAGCCTAGTGATCTCGTGAACTTGTCAGTCAAGGTAACCATTGGAAGTGCAGGGACTGACAGACTGGGCAGCATTGCTGGTGTTTTGGAGTGTCCATTCAGTTTCAGGTGCACACAGCACCCACAGAGGCATGTAATAAGATGCATCTTGTGCTACTTTGTGTCTTCTCCCAGATTGCCCATAGCTTTTCTCATCTTTTGCCTTTCCCTGGAAGGTTCTCTGAACATGCCTGCAGTTGCTGTGCCATCGTGGGGTGGCAGGAGGGACGTGCTCTCTCACACGCCTTGTGCGCATCCTGCAGCAAAGTCCCTTGAGAGATGGTTCCACTCCCTGTGACAAACTCCACTTGTCAGGTCCCGTCGGTATGAGGATTTGATGTCCATAGACATAAGTTGTTTGTTTATTTAATGTTAATTCCATGCCCTCATTCAAGGCCGTGACTTCGTTCATGTGTTTACTCATTCTTTTATGCACACACACATCCTTGTACGCTTGGGTCATTGTACATTTAGCTGGAAAAACACGTTTGTGTAATATGCTCTTAATATTTAATCAAATTCCATAGTAAGATTTCCACTAAGCTAATGTTCAGTAAACAGAATAGTTTTTAAAAAATAAATGCAGATGTCATAAATGGGGTAATTTTGTAAAGTCTCAAGCAAATTAAGTTTATGTAGTGTTAGATATGATGGAGAAAATACTGCATTCTCTGTCATGTATCTGCATTTTCATAAGTGACAAATTACAAAGTTGTGGAGGCTGGATTGTATCTTCTGGATACAATTCCCACTCTTTTATATTGTTAAACAACATATGTCCCATCAGAAATTCAAGCCTTCAGGCAAATCCTGACAAATTGTAAGTGTAATTTAATTACATTACGGGAAAGAAAAAAAGACATTTTTAAAGCTAAGAGTTTGCAGAGAAATGTAGGTTCCACCCCTCATTGGGCTATCTGTTCAATGTGCCAACTGCAGCCAGCTTAATTTCATCACGTCCCAGAGTTGCATGTGTATATATATATGTGTGTGTGTGTGTGTATGTCAATGGTGTTTTTCCCCAGGTCTGTTGCTGTTCTTTTCTGTCGCTTTTCTTGCTGTTATGCTCTTAACACTATGATTGAATGGTGAATTAACATTGAAATAAACTGTCCATAATCTCTGTTTCCTGACTGCAGAGATACTGTTTGCACAAAGTCTCCTCTGAACTGTTGAACTGTAGAAGAGCATGTTAAATCTAGCCAGCATTTGGATTAAAACAAATTGCTATTTTTAACTTTGTGTGAACAAACTTTTTAAGTATAGCTGACAGATGGCAAAAATGAGAGGTGAAGATTTTCTCATGTAAAACAAGTTTACATGTCATGAGAGTGACAACGTCGACAGAACTTGAGATTTCCTCTTTTTTGGCCTCATCTACAGGCTCTTAGGCCACAGATTGCTTCAGACCATCAAGTCTCAGCCGTGGAGTTGAGCTCAGCACACTTCGATGCTTGCCAACACTCTCTGGAGAGAGAGGATGAGTTTGCTGTACCTCTAGCTTCCTCAGCATTGTGGTAGTTTCTGCCCACATTGTGCTGCTGATCCTGCAGCCTGCTGCTTGGCTCACAGGCTCTGCACGAAGTATCCTTGCTCTGCAAAAGGCCTAACTGAAACTTCAGCCCATGCCCAGGGCCTCCCTGGCAGAGGACACTCCCTGCTCATGTGTTAACAACCGGGAGGGATGGGGGCTGTGTCCAGCTCCTGTGTTCCTCGTGATGGGAAACCGTCTAGACAAAGGTATTTACCCTTTCACAGAAAGACATTTACCTTGCAGGTCCTCTGCACCCTAATGATTGTACTTCCTTTGTCTTCCCCACTGCTGTACCCCTGGATACTGTAAGCTCTAATGGCTAAAACAGATAATTGCAATGCTGGTTTTAGTGTTTGCACTTCAGATTAAAGGATGTGATTTTGACAAAACATCTGCTGAGCAAACCACTTTTCTTGTTCCTTAATCCACTGTGCCCGTATCCTCTTAATGTCTTAATTCTCATGGCAAAAATAATTGAGTCTGCAATCCCAGAAGCATAGGCTTTTATGGGATTATTTACAGCACTGACTAATTTTGGATTTATTTCTTAGAAGGTTGCTAGTTTTGGAAATCTAGGCACCCCTAATTTTCCTTCTCTTAAAACACTCTCTGGAGCTTTCTCTTTTCCATTTTGTTTAAGCAGTAATTGATCTGTCAGATAATTCAGAAAATCCTTTAAATTAGATATTTATCTATGAGACTGTTTCTCTATGGATTCTTCATTGTCCCGTGAAAGTTATGTTCCACCTACCTGGGGTTATTTTTGAAGTATCTCTTTTACACAAGCATCAATCTCAACTGACTTAATTTCTGTGTTTTGTTGGTGGTGTTTAATGAGTACAAAGGCAATGGGCATGTTGGGGTCAGACAGAGAGAGCATTTGCTCAAGCTTTGTTTCTCTAGAACCAAGCTAAAAGCCAGTAGCCCTGGTTTCATCAAGACTGTACTTACGAACTTCTTCACCGACAGAATAGATTGATGTGATTTTGATTTGGAGAACCTTTGCAAAGCTCCTGTATAAATTGGGCTCTGTGTGATGTGGGAGCCAAATAAATGAATGCCACATGAATTTGTGAAACCTGACAATCTCTCTGCACTGTGCCCTGCAGATGCAGGTTGTGGTAGTGAAGGGAGCATGAATGAACAAGCTTATTCATGAGATACACAGGGATCCTTGATTAGAGTTTTTGTCACTTGATCAACTAGATTTGGATCTGGTTTCTGAAACTGGCTTCACTGCTGAGTTACTTTAGTGTGTTGGTGACAGAGGATGGTTTGAATAAACCCTAGCACCAGAGGCCTGTGACATGCTACACTCGAGACTCAAGACTAACCTCAGCAAAGTAAGTTGCTCTCACTGTAATATTGTAGTTTTCCCATGACTGAAAAAGAGAGGAGTGAATACAAACCTACCTTTTCTGGTGCCCAGACACTTGTAAATGCAATGGATGACTAACCTTTCTTCTTCTATGTCCTGATCAACTTGTTTCTTACAGAAACTGCTGAAACTTCAGTTCTCTTGGTGACCTTTTGGAGTTACAGAGTCTAGATGATGTTAATGACATAATTTAGGCAAGCAGACAGTCACATAAATAAGCAAAATTAAACTTCATCTGTGTTTGTCACTGCAGAGTGCCAGTATCTCCATGGTGTACCAATTTTAGCTCTTAGATGAGGAGGTGGATGGTCTTTTGCCAGCATGGGCGAGAAAGGTGGAGGGTGGAGGGTTGTCAACTGGGAGGAGCTGAAATCTCTGCCAAGGGGATGTGTGAACAGCAGTAGAGAGGAGTGAGAAACTGCAGTGGTTCCAGAAGTGTTCTTGCTGTTCTTAACAACATATTTCTTTGGGGACTGTTGCCCTCCTGTTTGGTTTCAGAAGACCTGAGCACCATGACCTGCTGCACACACCCCACTGAGGCAGGCGGCTGCCAGGGCAGAGCACCCAGCTTGCTGCCTCACAGTGCTGGGCGTCTCGGCAGTGCCTTGCTGTGATACTCTCTGCCCTTCCTTTCTTTTTACCAGCTCAGTTTCCATTAAACAGATATCAATTCTGGCCAATGCTCTAGCAGTAGAAGGCTCCTTTTCCATCTTGATCATGTGAAGTGGAAGTCATGCTGGTCCTGGCATGCTCTTCTCTCTTCTTTATGACTGCTCAGTTTGTGGTGTAACTCTATAGAGGTGAATAGTAGCTGCAGGCACTTTGTCAGTGTTTGGCTTCACCTGTCTTCTCAGCTCTGTGGCTATTGCCTTCCCAAGGCTGGAAAGGAAAATGATGTACCTAGCCACTTTTCCGTGTTATACAAAAGAATTATAGGCTTTTAGAGGAAGGAAACAAATGGTCCTCAACTTCTGAAGTGCTCTTACCTCTCAGACATACTCTTATTAAATGCTTCAAATAAAAAGCTTTTCTCAACACTTTTTATCATTTAGCCAGATGTGAGATTGTTGTGAAGAGGCTTCATTTATTACTTTGCTTAAATGTGGAGTCCTAATTTATTTTTCATCTGAAGACCATTTCAGATTTGGGCTCTTTGGGAAAAGGAAATGAAAGTGGGTTCAAGAGCTCTTTGTTTCCTAAATCCCTGGTTCCCACTCAGGAAAGTGTGTTCGTGCCACAAATGGATAAAAACTAAAAGGGTTCATTCAGGAATGTAACATCCATTTAATCGATCTATTCACAATCACAAAATCAAAGACAGGATTTATTAAGCTTTGATATATGGATTCAGTATGTTCCTTTTGTTTATAGATGACATTTTCCTCCTCTCAAACTTAGCTAAAAATGTAACAGCCCCTCAGTTCAACATAGATTCACAAACCTCCTTTGTCCCTTCTTGGTCAACCATTGACTCTTTGTGAAGCCTCACAAGGAATCACAGTCTCAATAGATAGTCCAACTATGCTGTGGAGTAAGGGAAAAAAAAAAAAAAAAAAGGAATATAATTAATTACTTAGAAAGTTCACTGAGATACAGCCACTGACAAGAAGAGTAATGACTAGCTTCTAGGCTTAACTCTTCTAGGCATGCTTTTTTTTTTTTTTTCCCTTCACATAGACTTTCATTACTGAGCCTCAAAGGTGTGAATGGGCTTAAAGTTTGTACTGTATTCACAAAGTGATGGAAAAGCTATAAAGTAATGTGGGATATGCACATTTTTCAGGGTGCCATGTTTTTAAGTTGAGAAATACCAGCTGCTTCAGAAGAACAAACCTACAGTCTCCCTTAAATATGAAAGATACTGCCTGCTTCCTCCTCACTGTGTGAGCCACAGCTGCTGGACCTGTTTTGAGTAATTGAAACTAGGGGGTTTATCTACCAGAAGCAGGTTAATCAGGCCTCAGCCTAATTTTAGTATTAGGAGAGGAAGCACTAACTAGATTCCTTGGGACGTGTGGGTGAGATTCAAAGGAATGTGGGCTAAGATGGCCTTAAGGCATAGCCGTGCTTTGCCAGATCTGTACTGTGCTAGGGGCTGAAGCAGTCAGCAGTCCCAAGTGGAGCACAAGTAGGTTCCTAAAATGTGCTGGGCTTGCTGTCATCCACTATCACTTGGACACTGCTAGAGAGTTACAAGGAATGTTTCCGCAGCATCAGGAGTTGCTGGTTGTGCTGGTGGCTGTAACCTACATGAGTCAAATCACACAACATAAACAAAAACATTATTCACTTATTTATTTTAAATTCAAGTGGACACACAAAATCCCACTGTTTCACCAATTTATGTGTGTATAATTTTCTTGCACATTTTTTAAGATCACTGAGTCCCTTCAGGATAAGATAGTTGCTTAAGCAGGTTAGGTTTAGGTACAGACACACGGGCTGTAACACTGATGAATCCTCTGCAAAATACTCTCCCACTCTGCCAGAGAGCTTTTGGTAAGGGCTTGGAATGTACCTAACTGGCTCTGCTGTCACCTTGCAGCAGCCTTGTCTCCCCTAGTGCATTTCCCTTGCCTCCTGGTGAGAGTGTCACACGTAACCATGTCAAAGCCTTATCAAAACCACAGGGGTGGCAAATTAAAAGGCTAGTGGCAGGCGATATAAATCCTGTTCTTTTCTGGTTAACTCTAGGAAACGATTTTCCTAATCTCACTTTTGTGTTTGTATTATATTGTGCCCAGAGAGTCTACACGGGCTCACTGATCGCACTCTATTACGTTTAGGCTACAAGAGCCTTCTTCTGCACAGGTGAGGAGCTGCAGCCATTTCACAGACACTGTTGAAGTTCAGAGTTAACATCTCAATTTCTGCTGACCTCCTAGACAGCAGAGAAGTGTTTTACTCATCAGTCAGGGGCAGTTCTCAGCCTTCTTCCTGTTACCACTCCCTTTCACCATCAGTACCATGCCACAAAATGGTACATTTTCCTGGCTGAAACTTCACCCTATCGAAGGCTGTTTTCAACAGATCTATAGCAGGCAGTTCCTAGGTCTTGCATAATTTCATGCCCTGCCATAAACCTTTTGATTAATTAACAGTGTACCTTTTAGAAACAGGAGCAATCCTTGCAGCCAGATGCCTTAACCTTAAAGGCTACCCATACAACACCTGTGTAACTAAGTAGGGACTTTCCCTAGGACTAGTTTTGAAGCCTCTATCAATATAAAATCAGGTTTTGTTTGCCTATATTCTAGCTGCAAAAAGAACTCCATAAGAGTCTTCTCACAATAGGATATTTAGGACCCCAAAAAATCATAGTAAAGGTAAGTGTGCAAAATTTTAACTCTTTATGTTAATTAAGAGCTGAAATAATTTTGCAAAATTTTCCATCTCTTGAAGCATTATAGACAGGAACTTTTTTTAAAAATGGAAAAACTTATCACTGTGGCTTTAAAATTATTGAACCTCTCCCCACTTTACCATCTCATCCTCTTCATTTAATAGAGCTTGTAATTAGCTTCTGCAGGCTTCAGTCAGAAGTGCTTGTTCAGAAGCACAGACCAACAGCTATTCCCTCAGTACCATTACACAGAAATGCTTGAAGCTCTGGGGCTCACTCTGGGTTTCAGTGGTGCCAAATCATCTACTCATACATCAGGAAGGTGAATTTTCTTTTATGGTACATACTTATCATGTGGGTTAAAAGTGAAGCCAAGTTTTGTTGTGTTTGCTTCAAAGGAGTTATATGGCCTTATCCTGGAAAGAGTAAGGTAAGTGCTGTTGATGTAAGGTGACCTGTGGACGATGATTGTTTTACACTGTGTCAGAGGTGACACCAGGATTTTTTTCTTAACACTTAGCAGGACTTCCAGCAGTACAGCACTTTCTCTTCATATTTTGTTGAAATAAATACGAAAATATTTTGTAATATATTAATTTTGTTTACAGTCTCCATTAAATTGCAGGCTCCTACATACAAGCCTGGCTTTGTTTTCTGCAAGGTTCTCTGAGTTGCTGAGCAATAGAAAGTATAGCTAGAGCTTTACATAAAAATCAATGCGAATTGAATCTGAATCCCCAGATTCACACATTTTAGAAGGACAGTTTCTGCCTCCAGAAGTATTCAAATTGCTTGTTTTTCCCAGCTATCTCGTTTATAAACAGTTGTCACAATGTTTCATTTTGTTTTCTCATTTCTGTGGTTTTTAACAATACTGAGCCTGCTGGTAAGACAGATTTGTTTTCCTGTTTTTTAATGATTATTGTCTACACTGATGACTTTCCCCCAATAAAATGTAGAACAATTTATTAATGTTGCGAGTAGTAATTTGTGTTCTTTTGCAAAGGCTACAACTGTATCTGTGTTGTTTATGTGTTAGGCTGCAGACTGTAAACCTAATCTTAGGAGCAAAGCATAAGTGGGATATGTGTTATTGTGAGGATAGACTGGAAATTAAAACAGCTGTGACAGACACTCCAGTGGTGCTTTCCTCCTGCCTCTATTATCAAGTTAATAGCTGGTAAATCACAGGTCCTTCATTCTTCCACAAGCTCTCTTGTGAATGCCTTCTTTTTCCCAAGTCATGTCAAACTGTGGATTCCCTCTCAAAGTTGTCACAGTAATAAAGAAAATATACTTTCAATGTTTTTCCTACTATCTAGTCTGAAATAGAAAGACCATGCAGATGTACAGTATTTTTAGCTAAAAACATATGAAAGGAAAATATTGCCTGCAGTGGTATTAATGCAAATATCCACAGGGATGCTATACTCCATTCAAATTATTCTAAAACATTCTCTATTCATCTGCTTATAGCACTTTCTCTCACACTTCTCATCATATTAACCTTTTAACTTTAATATTGTGTAAAATACTTTTCCATTTGTCCTTGTCAACATAATGTGGACTTAATACCTTGCACATCTAACCCAATATTGTTCCTGTGTATTTAAGTTACAAATATAATAGTATTTGACATATAATTCCAATGCTGGCTGCCATTCTATTGAGTTAAAAGGCTCTTTTGATCAGAGACAAATCACAGTTGGGAATTTCCTCTGCTTCCAAATCCTGCTGTGATGACATTCTGGACAACAATGAATCTGCTTATTGTAGGTCTGAGGGCAGATACCCTATGGTGTGGTAGGGGATGACAGGAGAGTAAAGCTACATCTAGATTAGGATATTAAAAGTATCCAGGTCTGTTTGCTGGTAAAGAGACAAACAGGCATGATGTACCCTGCCTACATAAATTGTCTTGTCCTACAAAACAACGTGGTTGGGCACCAACTGCCTGCTGAGACTGGTCCTCAGAGAGTTAAAATGCTCAAAGTGTCCTTAGGGATGGCCTGGGACAGTGCTGGCTGGTATGGCCCAGAGAAAAGCAGATCACGTAAAAAGTTTACCAAAACAGAATTTACCAGTTTCCTAGGAATAATCCCTGGTGCTGTTTAGTGTGGAACTATGCATTTTGCATTATTTTCATGACAGTTTCATACCATTTATTGCTGTTTAACTGTAGACTTTGTCCACCACATCCCAAATTCTTATTTTCCAACCAATTTCCCATTTGTGATTTCAATGATTAAGGTGTGACTTCCCCAAGTAGAGTATGGAGTGGAAGGCTGGCTGGTCAGGAGGATTTGAGGCTAGTCATATTTTGTTGCTTGAAAAGACCGGGAAATACTAAGATAGTAAACTCTCACCTATAATATATACAGGCAGCAAAAAGTGTCCAAGCATCCACTAACTACATTGTTTCAAAAGACAGTGTATACAATACAGTAAAGGGAATAATTAAGCCAGACAATGGGATTGTACAGGATACACACTTTTCTGTTGTCTCCATGCTTTGACTGCCTTCTATTAAATTAAACATTAATTCTTCCACAAAAAAAACCAAAACAAAACAAAAACCAACAAAAACCACAAATTTAAAACCCCTGCCAACAATGTTTGCATCATTACCGAGCATATGCTAATATGGAATTGTATTTCAGAATTAAAGAATATAATGATCACACACACAAAAAAAATCATACATCTCCAGGCATTTTTCTAGGTCGCATTTTTTGTCCATGTTTGATAATATATTACAAGCTGCTTGGATTTGGTGCTTTGAAAATGTGTCTTAATTATACTCTAGATGTTTAATTGTGCCTAAGTAAATCTAGTACCTATATTGCTTGATGTGAACAGAACCTAAAGAAATTGAGGAATGTACTGACAATGAAGAATAATTATGCTTCTGGCCAGCAAATAATTTAGTACATTTTGGAGGCGAAAAAAACCTTGGGGGGAAAAGGAAGCTAGTTGCCATTAGCAAATAAATGGCAGGAAGTCGTACTTCACATAGAACTAGAATAACACAAATGACACAGTGAAGCAAAGCTAATAATTGCAGCCATTCTGCTGGGGGCAAGTAATTGAGAAACATGAGAAGCAGTCTTAAGAATGCCAAAAAATGCATCATTATTGGCTATTTGATAGGACATGTCAAAAAGCCACAATCAGCTAAAAATTAAAACACATTTAATAGATATATCTGTAGCAGCTAGGACAATATTCTACAGATGTAGAGCTAATGCTCAGGAATGACACAGAGAAGGAAGACATTAAAGTAGTCAATCTCCATTTTAGCTCTGTTGTATACATTAACTGTGAACAGCTTAGATATGAAAACTCACCAAGTCCCAGTGAGACAATGGGATGTACTATACGGGCTGTGCAGATCGCTGGGTCATCTCCTTCTATTGCAAATCCATAATGGCCAATACTGGATGCGAGGATTGCAGAAGAGACACAAATTCTTACAGTCTCATAATAACTCCATTAACTGCGCCAGACTTCATTGTGTATTGACTTCCATGGAGGCTTATAGATAATAGTGGTAGAAGAAAAATAGCTGTGAATATGGCGTTATTCTATGCAGGTGTTCTTAGCACTGGAAATAGGAAATAAAACTTTCCAGACCACTATTAGATTATTTTTATTTGTATTATGAAAAAGAAATATATATATATATATGTATTGTAATTTTTGCAACTTTCCTTGTTTGGTACTACTTCAGAATCAATCTTGCCTGGCTTTGACCATTTACTTCTGTGATTAGCCTCATTGTCTTTGTAGAAATGGAATTAACTCACAGAAATAATATCCATAAGCATATGCAGGAATAGTAGCATTAGCCTGCTATTGCCCAGCACCTTGGCAAAAACGCTGATTTTGCACTGGAGAAATTTCAGTGAGATGATTTTTGCATAGGGAAAATGATTGCTACCTGGCTTTGACCGTGCTGTTCAAGAGGAGCTCATGTGTTCCTTTTCTTCTCCCAGACTGGGTTGGCTGGAAGCCACTGATGGGAGCTTTTTTATTATGGGAAATGTGTCCTCCTTCGGGTTATTTGGCTTATCTTAGTTCTCACTACGAAAAATCCAGCCAGATGTAAACAGTGAAGGCTTAGGCAATGTCTTTCATATCTTTTGTTCTGAGGAAATACACACTTTTCTGAAGGGACTGATGATGCACATTAGGAGTTTTTAATTTGTGCAGAGTGTTGATGCTGCATGGCTCAGAGTGCTAAGGAGAGGTGTAGGGACCAGGTGTCCTTGGACCTATTGGGATGGTGCAGATTCCCATTAGCCTCATCTTCTTTCAGCAGTGTAACAAAAGTAACACTTCTAATGGTAAGTCAGACATTACTGATGTTTCATATTGATTACCAAGTGTAAAGGTCACTATGAATCGTGCCTGGAATGCTTGAATGCTACCCCTGGGCTGGCTGAAGAGGAAAGAGGTGCCCCTGCTTTTGTGATCCTGAGCCCATCTGCTCCTCCAAGTGCCATTAAAAAGGAAGTAAAATGGAGGATGTGTGATTTATAGAAAAGAGCATTACTATTTTGTCATCTTCTTCCTTGCAAATACATATTGATTTGCACTCGCAGGGCAGGCTTATTTTAAGGTGTCAGGGCAGTAGGATACCATGTTTATCAAGGCAAGCAACAAACTTTACAAGTTCTAGTGGACTGCAGAAAACAAGTGTTGTCCTTTACTTCATAAGCCATGCAGTTTGTTTTGGCCCATAAACTAATACAGTATAAAGCATGAAAATATCAGCCCTGGAAAAATTAAGCCAAGCAGCTCCTAACAATTGTTTCTCTTAAAAGACCTGCAACCTGTATTAACTCTGCAATCCATGTTAACAGGGCCTTTTAATAACTTTGCAGAGTAATATTTGGCATCCTCCATTGAAGTATTTTTGCAAACTTCTATTGTCAACCATAGGTCTCAAAACAGAACCCTGTTTCTCAAAAAATCAGCAAATACGTAAAAGAAAGGAATGGCACACAACTGTTTATGCAGGTATGATACCTTTTGAGACATTTTGCTGGGAAGTATTATCAGTGGCATGTTTGTTACTAGTTGTCACAGTGGCAAAATAGAATTATGGATTAGAAATTATTTTTAGAAATGGAAACAGCTGCCACTGACCATGCTTTTAAAGAGTGGATGGAGAATCAGACAGTGTTATTAAATAGTATTTATGCTATTTCGTTCTGTTTTGCCTTATTAAAATTGCGAAGACCCTTAGTGAAAGTTTGACAAAAAAATCTATGTTAAACAGCGGAAGGTCTGTTCTGGCATTGTCCAGTTGCTTTGTTTAAGGCACCAGAGAGGTTAAGTAATGCAGGACTGGACTTTTTCATGACTGAAATAAGTAAAACTGAAATATTTGAACATTAATATTAATCATTGCTGAGAGGAAGAGCTTGTTTTACAATCTGTTTACATTATTGAGGCTGGTTTTCAGATTTAATTTTTTTAACTTTTGTTAATATCTTCTTCTAAAATAAGACACAGTTCATATGTCCAGTCTACCTACAAATCTCCAGCCAGCAACATTCAATTGGAAAGCAAAATAATCCTACACATAAGCAGTGTGGACTGAAAGTTTAAAGTGCTTCACTGCTGTGCTTTTATTATGCTCATCTTCATCAAGTATATTCAGCCAAATGTATACAGTCAGTGTTTTATTTGCAATTGTCTGCAACATTTGTGCTGATCTTATGTCTAGCATCTTTCAAGCCAAAGTAGTGTTTGCAGCAGCTCTGGCACTCCTCTGCTCTGCATCTAAGTCCTATATATGTGGTACAACATCCATTATACAGCTATAGGAAGGATCAGCAAATACAAGGCACTTATTACCCGAGGAACTCCAAGTTTCCCAATGGTTGACAATTAGGTGCAGAATAATTTACACTGAATTACCAGTTGTGGTAGTCAGGACACTAGATTTGATAACTGCTACCTTTGTCAGTGCTGGACTTAAACCAGCTTAGAATAATGTGGTGGTAAAATGAGAAGGTGTGAATGTCCTCTATCCATATTTGAGATTTAGATATAACTTGCAACTGCTGTTTTGTAACAAGGAGAAGGAAGGTTTCCCGAAGACCCACAGCCTAAGGAACTGGATTAAAAAAAAATGTCAAATGTCAAAATAACCTAAGATAATGCAAAGGATTGCATTATTAATGCTTGCAGATGTGATGTCTAAATTAGCAAATGGAGAGTCTTATGTCTTGGAAGTCTAATTTTCAGGATTATGGGACTCTGCTGGAATGTCAAGCTACCTCTGGCTCTGGTTTCATGAACATGTGTTCCAAGGCATACATTTATGTATGAAGTTGCCATTTCACATTTATAAAAGGAGAAATTAAGGACAGTATTGCCAACCCCAGAAACTCTAAAGACAGACACAAGAAAATAAAAAACCTACTCTTTTTAAGAAGCTGGCAGCAGTTAAGAAGCTTATCTGCTTGAGTTTTCTAGGATGTCATTCTTAGCTCTTTTTCACAATTTTTAAAATTAAAACTATTAAAACTACTGACAGGTTTCTAGAATCTGAAAATGCAGGAAAGAAAGAAACCAACCAACCAAACACAAACTGTGCAAACCCTTCACAATTGACAATACCGTCAATACACAAATATGACACAACATGAAAAGTCTTCACAGTCAGTGCAGACAAAGGCATCCATCAGAATTTGTGTCCATCAAGGGACTGAGTTTAAATGGGAGCCCAGCACATGAATGGCAGAGAGAGCTGAGCTGATTCACTGGAGATCACCTGCTTAGAAACACAGAATGGTTTGGGCTGGAAGGGACCTTAAAGATCATCTAGTTCCAACCTGCTGCTGTGGACAGGGACACCTCCCACTAGACCATGTTGGTCAAAGCCTCATTCAACCTAGCCTTGAATACTTCCAGGAAGGGGGCATCCACAGCTTCTCTGGGACACTGGTATGTTTCAGAAAGACAGGTGTCGTTAAGGATTTAGGTTAGCAACTCTTGGACCCAGACTCCAACTCTATTCAAATTGTAGGTTGGATCCCTTAACCTGATCATACATATGCAATTTGGAAAGATTGCTTCTACTGGTGGTTTTCCAATGAATGATAGGGTTCTTTAGAAATAAACAACTCGACATCCTTCTGTTTTCATAGTAAATTCCTGTCCAGGCAGATCACATGAAGACACATTTGTATGATGCATGCTGTCATGATCTGAAATGCTGACCAAAGAAATTATACTGTGTATGCTCCAGCTTTGCTATGAGCTCTAAATGTGAGTTGCCCCACAATTTTCTATTGCCTTACCATTTGTAAAGTGGTTCTGCTGCTCAATTTTCCCTCAGGAGTGCTGTGAAAATTAGCACAAGCAGACAACATTTATAATGAACTTAAAACTTGTAAACTGCTAAACTTCCCAGTACTATTTACTAGAGCTACCACTTTCTTTGTTCAGCGGTAGATTTGAGGTAATATAACTTAACACATGTAACAATTACACGAAAAACATAGAAATAGGTATTAAACCAATGTTTTAACCGTCAGCTGCCAAACTAAGGTTTTCTCTGTTGGTGGACAGTAAAGAACTGATTGTACTTTTTTTTTTTCATAAGGGAGCATTCAAAATGCTGATGCTCTGAATTAATTCCAGCATGAGTAATTACATCCTACCATATCTAAATTTCAATTAGACATAGTCTTTTTTTTGTTCATTTCCTGTTTCACATTGCTGGGTAGTGTTGCTATTCCCTGTTGAACAGTAGCCACATTCACCCTAAAGTTGGCAACATTTTTGTGGCAGACAAAGTGTTATCTTTGTCTCAAGGATGATTCTCTGGATGCTTCCACAGACTGATTTTGATTTGGGGCAGCTTGAGTAGTGTTGCTTTGTGTGCATGTGATTAGGTATAATGGTACAATAATTACTATGTAAATATCAAATTATTAATAATATGTAATACTGTGGACAGTTGACTGATGTAAAGTTGAATCCTGTGAGGCAGAGATTTAACTACTGGACCAATATAAAATTCACTGTCCTAGAATTCATAATTGCCCTCTTAGATATTTTCCTTTAGTTCATTGGGAGGAATTGTGAACATGGATTTTCTACTTCAATTAATTTACAGAACATTAGGCCCCTGGTATTTATACTGTGTGCAGTGGTGTGATATCTGAGTTATAGTCAATAGTTACACCAAGTGCTGTTCAATTATTGTTTTCACTGGGTACTATGCCAAATGTCTTTAAGGGCAAAATACAAGATTCAGTGACCAAAAAATCATTTATTTATGAGGGACATGGCTGAGAGCCCACGAGTAGTGAGGACATCAAGTTCTTCTCATTTTCATGCAAACCCACTTGAGCAACTCAGCAGAGTACAGTGCAGACAGAAAAGAGGATAGGAAGGGGACTATTTCAGGTTGACTTTGATGGCTTTTTGAGATACTGAGCCCTTTAAATTCTAGGCCAAATAAAATATCCAGGTACCTGGTGCCTTGCAACATCATGCAATTATATATGAATCACAGATTTGGTTTCTGCTGATGGTATCTGCTCAGCATCTTTCAGATGGTGCATCTATAGAATGGGACTGATCTTGAGACCTGTAGAATGAACACAAATTCCTTAGTTATAGTGAGATTGGCCTCAGCTTTCAAAATTAAATTGCACTATATTGGTGTAAGCATTCAGTCCCTCTTCGTTGCAGCTACTAACCAAGGTGATCTGCAGTGGAAGATTAGGGTCTTGTTTGATAAAATAGCAACTTTGAAGTAATGCTTTATGTTTGTGAAATCAGAGAGTCACTGGCCTACCTGCTTTGAAGAAATGGAAGGTTTCTTAGCTTAGATATCACCAAACATTCCCAAAAGATAGAATCAGATCCAACAAGGAATTAAGGTTACAGCTGAAAGCTGAGCTGTTTGCCAGGGAATAAGACAAGCCTTGATCTTTTTGCTCAGTAATCTTTTAATTGGCAAAAGAAAGATCATTTATTTTCCTGTCAGAAAATTTACATCCAAGATTCCAAAGAGAGAGTAGTGACTAGGTGACCTTGTCTTGCATAAGAGAGAGCTTCAAACAGAGCTGAACTGTTTCTAGTGAGCCTGGCTGGTCTTTTGACAATACTCCTGTATTGCTTTGGGATACTCAGAGTCCCCAAGCGTAAATTTATTCTGCGCTCTAATTGGAATGCTTAGGGAAGGCAACAATATGAGAGATATATAACTAATTGCAATGATTGAAGCGTAGTATCTCACTAACATACACCATTTTCATGTTTCTATCTAGTAAGCAAGATAAATATGTGAAAAAGGACTTTAGTGCACATCAGTCTTGTTGACTAAACATCACACAAAATAAGAGTTTGCCATTATGTGAAGAAAATTACCTATTAGACTAATGGTTTTGATAGTTGGACAAAGGACCAGTATTCTTAAAAGTAATATATTCATTTCAGAAAAATTAAAATAGGGCTTAATATAGCTGTATAATACACCTCCTAACATTGCCTCCTACCCCAACAAATCTACTTAATTAATGAGCTGCTGATACATTATTAATTATTGTGCATTACCATTGAGAAAGCATTCTCTAAAACTTCGTATCCTGCTTTCTAGGCTTACTGTTTTCTTACAAGTCCATGCTTTTGAGAGCAGGTTGTGCTGTATTACATCTGGCTAACTCATCCTATGGCACATGAAGATATGAACTTATACTTCTTGAATATTTTTCATGCTGTTATGAAATGAAAGTCTTTGAAAAAAGAGAAACATATGCTCTAGGATGGCCAGAAGTGGGGTATGGTGTGGCCATGGAGCTGTGGAAGAGCCCAATCCTAGTACCTGCTCTGCCTTACAGGAAGCAGAATCCCAAACTCCAGGTGAGTATCCTTATTCCTGCAGTATGAAGCCAAATACCTTAGCTCAGATTATAATGCAGGTTTTGTTCCTTCCCTGTCTTCTCCAGAATGGACAGGAGTACCCCTCAAGAGGCTTTTACATATTGCTGTCTATGATACAGGCAGACAGTATAGCAGAAGGATGTTGACATTCTTTACTGTTTAAATAAGAAAAAAAATGAGCCTATGAATGTCCTAGTCCTAAAACTGCTTTATTTTCATTTTAGTTTGAAACCAAGTATCAAATATAACCATTATATCACAAATGAATGACTGTGAATTCTCCTTGTCTAACTCTCTACTTAGCAACTCCGTCAACTGCAGTCTTTTTTTTCTTTTTTGGTCATATTGTGCTTCTAAGGCTAAAGCATGTTGAATGCCGGGAAGCATTTCTGTTTTCAGTGAGAACCTCTGTTAACATAACACAATCCCCTTAAAATGCAGCCATGCACTCAGTACATTTTATAAGCCCTGAAATGAATTTAGATGCACAAAGATGGTGGAGCAGCCTAATCTTTCCTACAGAAGATAATGTTTAAACAAATTTATTTCATTCAGTGAAACACCTGGGCAAGCTTATTTAATATAGTCTTGCATTTAATTATCTCTGCTGACGGGGCATTTACCATATTTCAAAATATGATTATTTTCTTTTGTATTATTATCTTAAGATCCTCAAAGGAAACCTGGACAGGAGAAAAAAAGAAAGGGGGGGTTCTTAATTAACCTGAGCCACCAGGAGTCATCTTGAAGCAAGAGGGCAACTGTGCATGTTTTAGGCAATTATTTAGTATTGCACTTCTGGATTTCTCTTTTTTAATCATTTAACATGTTACTTTTCTCCTTGAAAAGCTACATACAGATTTGCAAAGATCGCATAAGATGTGCCTTAATTTTTGCAAGAAGCCATAGAGCACTTCATACTATCAGTAACAGATTGGCCTTGCATTTTACTCCCTCTAGGATCTGTATGCTCTGTAGGTGTGAAAACAGATTAAAGGCACTTTTCCAACAGAAGTACATTTGCCTTTTATTCTATCAAACTATTACACAAATTTTAATTTCCAATCAAAGTGAAGTCAGTTACCATATGAAACTACTGCTTCATCTAGGTGACAAATTAAGCTGTTTTATGCCACTCGCAAAACTAATTCAAAGTCAGATCTCAGTGTTGAAGAAAGCCTTGGCTTTCCCTTAGTTTTTCAAAAGACTTCACATTCATTTCATTTTTCTGTAGATGCTCTGTATAGGTTTTTATACCATCTTATTATTGATTTTGGTCAATCAAACTCATCTGGAAAGATTCCCTTTGACTCAGTCTCAACATTGACAGTGTGTGGCTTCACTGGGAAACATTTATAATGATAAAAAGTACTTGTGAAAGACAGGAAATAGCAAGAGGGAAATGTTTTCTGATCATCTGTCTTTGCATTCTTGCAACTGAAGATATTTTCACAATTAAACTGAAATCTCTTACTACTTTAGTTGTCACAGAATCGTTTTCACGCTATTCCCAGAGTGCACACTGGACTAGGTGGCAGCATGAAACCCATAGTCCTTCTGTTTTCCTGTCTGCAAAAAGGCAGGAAGTTCAGCAGATTAGTCATAGACTCATGGAGTGGTTTCGGCTAGAAGGGACCACAAAGATTGTAAAGTCCCAACCCTCCTGCCGTGGGCAGTGACACCTCCCACTAGACCACATTGCTCAAAACCCCATCTAACCTGTACTTGAACACTTCCATGGATGGGGCATCCACAACTTCCCTGGGCAACCTTTTCCAGTCTCACCACCCACATAGTGAGTAATTTATTCCTAATGTCTAATTCCTAATCTAAATCTACCTTCTTCCAGTTTAAAGTCATTACCCCTTGTCCTGTCACTACATGCCCTTATAAAAAGTCCCTCTCCAGCTTTCCTGCAGGCCCCCTTTGGGTACTGGAAGACTGTTACAAGGTCTCCCTGGAGCCTCTTCTCCAGGCTAAACAACCCCAACTCTCTCAGCCTGTCTTCATAAGGGAGGTGTTTCAGCCCTCTGATCACCTGTGGTCCTCCTCTGGACCTGCTCCAACCGGTCCATCTCCTTCTATGCTGTGGGCTCCAGACCTGGACACAGGACTCTAGGTGGGAGTCTCATGAGAGTAGAATCAATCACACTTGAATATTGTGTGAGGATGTTCGTTCCTTGTGGTGGCCTTAAAGACGAAAGTGAATAGAAACTAGAGATTTTGAAGGGTGGTGAGAAGGGAGGTCAGTTAGATGGCAGGAGCAGTGCCATCCTGGAAACAGGTGGAAGGGCCAGCAGACAGTGTTGCCCACTGCCAGGCACCGTGCTAAGGCGGGCTCCTTGATCCGCTCACAGTTTAGCCCTGACAAATGACTACCTAGTGGCTGGTCGCCTCCGTGCGGCGGGTTCTGGGCCGGGGCGCGGCCCTTCGGCTCTGATTTACTTCAGCATTGCGCCCGAGCCCCACCTGTCTCCGTCTGACAGGAGAGCGGTGCCGGCTGCCCCGGCCCTACCCGGGCA
>NW_009952801.1:3648418-3663542 GCF_000747805.2 Chaetura pelagica
GAGGGGCTGCTGTGCCAGCACGGTAACGGCCCGGCCTCGCCCCGCGGGAGGGGCGCCGGGGCGCCGGGGAGGGGGAAGGCGGCGGGTTGCGGTGTGTCCGTCGGTGCGGAGCCGCAGCGGGTGGGCCCCGAGCCTCCCGCAGAGCCCGCAGCCCTGCCCTGCATCGCCTGCCCGCGGCCGTGGAGGCTGAGGGGATGGTCCGTGGGGACGTGTCTTGGCCTGAGCAGGGCTGGGCACCAGTACGTGTGTGCGAGCTCTTGGAGCTGCCAGCCTTCCTGCGGGTAATCCCGTCAGGAAGGTATGAGGAGCTGGAACCTGGGTATGGTAGGAGACAGTGGTGGTTAGATGGCTGGGAGGATGCAAGTAAGGTGGGATGGAAGAGGAGGGGTAGAGACGCCCAGTTTCTGGGGAGGTGAGGCAATGGCAGCAGAGTGATGCTGCATAACCGAGACCCAGCTCCTCTATGGAGACACACACCTAGGGCTGCAGGCCCAGCTCTTGGAAACGAGGTTATTGTCAGTAGGTTGCATTTTACCATTTGAACATTGGGTAAATGCCCACTTTCCTGATAGGCTTCTGCATTGACTTCTTTTATGATTTTTCTCTGAGGCTGTTTGAATACTTGCCAGATAAAGGAATGATGCCTTTAGAGGCTTGACAGCTTTCTGAGCCTGACCCACAGAATGGTCTATGCATCCCATTTCCATGGCAGGAGGCACAAAGCTAGGACGAACTGAAGTCTGTTCCCGTCAGTTTCCCAGGAGAGACAAAGTATTTTTGAAAATGTCAGGCAGTACGTTGAAGTAAACACTGTCAAGAAGAGTTTCAGTTTAAACCCTGTTTAATGTAACATGCTTAATTTCTAGTTGTCACCAATGCAGAAAAAAAATGGATAAATGAAGTTTCATCTCTTGTTCCCTCAAGAAAACTCACTAAACTAAGTTAACATTTTTCCTCCTCTCTCTCACCAAAAACATAAAAATGAAGGATGGGACATGTCTGTCTGACTGGGGGCAAGGGATGTCTGTTTTTTCACTTGGCACTGTGGTTTTTATTTGAAGTGTAGTGTTCTTCAGATAGGGGAGTAAAAATATATTTGTGATGCCTCTAGCCTTTTCTGACTATTGAGATGATTTAGAGGGGAAGTAGAAAAGTCTGTTCTGTAATTAATGAAAAGTGAATCTCATTACAGTTGAAGGCAGTTTGGAAAGAGTTAGGTATATACTCTTAAGTATGTGATCTTCGCAGTTATTTGAATTTGTGGTTAGAAGCTAAATGGAGCTAATTATTTACACAGATGCCATGTTCATTATGGGGTTTGGAATACTCTAGCCTGTGGGGTTGCAAAACATGGATATAACGGAGGGAAAAAGTTGGACAAGACTTTTTCTAGGACAAGTTGTTAAGAAGGTTAACCGTGAAATAACTCTAGCTTAAAGTGTAATGCAATGATGCATGAGTCAAGTGTAGAGTATTTCTGGTGGAGTCTACTCTAAGATCTGTGAGCAATCCAAAGAGGTCTCTCAACACAGGTGTATTGTAAAATACTTCAGGTTGCTCTCAGCATAACCTTTATTCTGGTGAGGCCGCTGGTAGCACCTTGTGCTTTGAAGTTGCAGAAAAGATCCTTCCCATTCACTGGAGGTACATTCTTTCTTATTCTTAAAAGTCTGGGAGGAGTTAAAGATGCTTTGGCAAAGGGTAAAACAAGCGTAAGAAAAAGCAGCACAGCTCAGAGGCTGTAGATTTCAGGACAGTATTTTATTCTTTCACACAGCCCCTGCCCTCTATTGAAATCTCTGCTGTATAAAAGGTATGTGCCTGATGGAGAGACTTTCTTCAGCTTTCTCCTGTATGTTTTGTGTGGAAAAGTATCCAGCAGTCCAAATGGTAAAAGTTAGCAGATGAGAATCTTGGAACAGGTACACAGTACTGCATGATGCATGCAGCTGACCTTCTGGGATCTCATTGCTATTCTCTAATTTTGTTTTGTTGTTTATTTTCCTGTTTCTTGCCAGTGCTTCCCACTTGCGATGCTTTATTCATGCAAGGGGTATCAAATTTAAGTATTAGATCTTCACAGCAGAGCTGCTCTCTTACTCTCTGTATGTAACTTCACAGTGACATTAAGATACCGCTGCCTTATTAGCATATTTTAGCATAAGGTAAAGTAAACTTTATAAAACTATGTAAAAAAACCCCACAGAAATGGAGTTTTTCTTAAATTGAGAGCTCTTTTATGGCATTTCCAATTAACTGAAAGCATCTGTTAAAAAACAGTTATGCAGAGCTGAATGAAGAATGGCCCTTCCATACATGTCTGTGTCCTTTATTTGCATTCAAATACTCATTCTGCAGGTACTAATGTGAAAAAATCTTTAGGCGTATTGCTTTGAAAATCCAGTAAGTGTATGAGGGCAAAATCAGTGCAGTGTTATTTACTGCTCATCATTTCCCTTCCCTCTGTTTCAGACTTCTCACCCATCCAGTGAAAGGGTAAAGCAATATGACGGAGAGAACTCATCTCACACCTGCAGTTAATTCAGATGAGACTGAAACTTATGGTTTTCTAAAATCTGTGTGTGAATAAACAATTGTTTTCTCAGACACCAGAGCTGATTCAGGAATTATTTATGAGCAGCAAGGAGGGCTATGTGATAAGTGATTTATTTTCAGTCTGACTGGATTTACCCACAGTTTTGCAAAATGAAGATTTTTATTTGTGCCTTATCCAACTTGTCTAAACTGTCAGCAATGAAAAGGTTGCAGAACCTGTGATGATCACTTTTCTCCCAACAGGTAATTACAGTTATGACAGAAGTTACGTTCGTCTCAGAGTACTCCTAAACAAACACCATACATCTCAGAAAGGTCTCTGAGAAGCCAACTGAGATAAAAAACAGGGTGAAGGAGGAGGAAGTGCTGACACTTATTTCTGGAGGCATTTTAGAGAATAGGCATTATGAAATGAGGACGTAGTTTTTCTAGAGAGGTAGGTAGGAATCCAGTAAAGAGTTAAGTCTGATATTACATTTTAAGAATCAGGAGTGCCACTGAAGCTGCAGCATTTTTTATTAAATAATTTATTCTTATCATCCCTTTTCTCACCTGTCATTTCTTCACTTCAATTATCAAAAGCTACTTTGGCAGTCCAGCTGTGTTCCTTTTCAATACGTGTGTCTGTCTCTTCTCTCTATTCTGTCTAGGGTCCTTAGTTTTGAGTGTTCAAAAGCTTAAAATAGTGGAGTGCTCTCTATGCAGGGAAGCTATTTCACCTGATTGAAAATGTGGGATAAATCTTAGGAAATGTGGAGACAAACTCATTGCTAAGAGACTAAAATAGTGCAGATTTCTTACATACTTAAGTAGTAATTTTGGTAAGCTTTGTTTGTTGTCTGTCTTATAGCAACATGTTATCCAAAATGCAAAAATGGTGGGGAGTGCCTTAGACCTGGAAAATGCAGATGTCCACCTGGCTATGGGGGTAGATACTGTCATAAAGGTGAGTAAAACCCAAACAAGTGATACCTTGGAAAGGCAAGAAGTTTGAAAACAGACAAAATTAATTTGGGACTTCTCAAGTCTAGGATTGAATGCACTTTGAAATAATGACCTTAATTCCTTAGACCTCTGACCTTACTGTCAGAAAATACATGGCCTAGAGGATCTGTGTGCTTGCAGAAACATGGACTGGAGTTTATGTACAGAAATGTGTTGTGAGAATCTGAGATAGTTCTGTCCCTTTGAAACACCTTCTTTATGTGTTATGTAAAGATTCTGCTTAGCTCTATAACAGACTCTTTGTAAATAATCTAATGAGATGACTTGTGTAGATACGTATTTCTGCATAAGGTGGTTGAAACGTTTGAGTATTTTCTGCAAAATGGTAATTTTGAGGGCAAGTTGCTAAAGATCTGCATGGCAATGTATTGTTGACAGGTGATGGGAGATGGCAGAGATGAGGCACAGCAAAGACCAATTTATATGGGTTTGTAAAGCCTATTTAATATATCCATAGATTGGAAAAGGCAACCCAAGAAAATGTTGTTATGAACTGATTAGAAATTGATGATAACTTGATTTCTAGGATAAAAGGGGAAGAAAACTTGAAACAGTTTGAGGGGAAAAACATGTTTTAGGCGAGATACCCACAGAGAGAGAAGAAAAAGAAAGCTGTGTTTTCCTTTCAGAATAAAAGCCTCAACGTGGCCCTTAAAAAATTTCTAAAAGTTCCTCTTGAACAGATGTTGTTAAATTAGTTGAGCAGTCATCACTGAGCTGAGAACTTAGTAAGAATTCTGTCTAACTGGACACAGCAGTAAGCAGCACCTCACAGGATTCTGTGTTTATGCTTGATGTTTATTCTGCAGGCATTTTCTTTGTTTCTGTCAAATGTGAAACAGCTACAGGAGTTTACCTGGAGTGTAACCTATTTGGTACTTGGGGCAGGAACTTGGCTAGCTTTTGCAGCTCTCTGGAGCCCTGTTGTTGGGTTATCTGGGGTGGGGTTGTTTTTGTTTTGTTTTTTATTAAAGCTAAAATTGATATTTTATGAAGAAAGCATGACCTGAGTGTATCTAAAATGGTAATACCTAAGTCTGCCAAAGCTTACACTGTAGCTCTGGGTTGTTAGCTAGACTGAATGGGGATTCAACAGCCAGTGATAATAATTTGATATCAAAATTGTTAACATTAAAGAGGAATAAGATGAGGAAGTGTCTTCTAATGAATATCTGTGTAACACAGTATTGTTCTGTAATGTACTGGGAAATAACTATGCATTTTGAGTAGAAATAACAGTGTAGACAGCAATGAGGCAAAATGAAGCATGGTCAGCATCACTTTCAGCAAAAGGATTTTTTTTTTTTAATTTCTTAAAAGCCAATTGAAACTGTAGGTTTGTGAGGTCTGTACAGAAAGGGGAGCTTGACCTTCTCAGAAGAGCCTGAATGGGAAGCAAGGTGAGAGGTGCTACTTAAATAGGAAAATGCTTGTGAATGCTTGTGCATTGGATGGCACACACCACAGTTGATAGCAATCATATGCCTGGCATAAATAATGCTTCATTAATGAAGCCTTCAGGGGTTTGGTGTGCAGAATGATTCTGGAATGAGGAGGCTGACTCAAGGTAGTTGGTCTTCGGGAAGGCAGCACTTTACTATAGTCACCAGTTCATTTGTCAAAGTAATATCCACTTCTCTTCTTCCGCTTGTTATGTGTAAGTCCTGTCAGGTAAGAAAATATGTAACTCCTTGGTCACATTTTACTGACTTACCAGCTGTGACTTGGCAAGATGGATAGGAATATGCATATTAGTAGTTACTGTGGTGTAGCTGATGAGCAGTGGTGTAGCTGATTAACAGCTGGGGAGGGGAGAATCTGTGCCATAGTGATAATCATGTTTGTTTGCTGGTACTTTCAGGCTAAATGCTCAACAAGCTTTCGAGCACATGCTTAATTTTAGCTGCATTTTGAGTTGACACTTGCAGATGTTTTTCTGTCACCCTCACTCTGTATGGAACTGTGCCTTGCTCTAAATAGTTGAAATTTTAGTCTTTGCAGATGTGATAAAACAAGCAGCTGATGATAGACCAGCTGTTCAATGATAATTAATTCACTTCCTATGCTGCTTCTGAAATGCACTGCCTATACTGTTCTTCCACAGTAAGCTGTGAAGGAGGCTGTCAAAATGGTGGGGAATGCATCTCTGTCAATGGAGTTGTGAAGTGCCTTTGTGCTTCTGGCTGGACAGGATCAAGATGCCAAGAAGGTGGGTATCTACTTTCACATGTTTTATTTGTACTGCAGGTGACTTAAATGCTAAGAGTCCCTAAGGCCTGTAAGCAAGTCCTGATGAGAGGGCACTGGAAATAGAATCCACCCAGGTAGGGAAGGAGAGAGAGAAAAAGAGAGAGACTTGGCTGGATTGAAAACTAAACTACACAGCTTTAATTAAAACACTAATGAATGATACAAGAAAATATATACAATTATATACAGATATATTCAGGTATGGGCAAAAGCCTCTCGCCTCCCCCCACCCCCAGCAACTCCCACAGCACTTCCCTGAACTGGGAAGAGTCCCAAGGAATCCCGGAGCTGCTGCTGGAGAAGAGCAGAGAGTGATGAGGGTCAGGAGAGCTCGAGCCTGGGGGTCGACGGTGATAGATGAACAGAGTCCTCCCTGGATGCCGGCCATGAATGGAAGAGAAAGGAAGAAGCAGAAGGAAGGAAGTTGTCTTCTGTGATCTCTGACCTTCCTCTGAGCTTACGTAGATATATGGAATGGAATATCTGGCCAATTTTGCTGTCTGTCTAACTCAGCCTCCTACAGGGGGGTCACAGATCTCCCCATAGTGTCTGAGCTGGCAGAGTGAAGGTGTGACCTTGAAGCCTCAGTAGTTAGAAAAACATTCTGGTGTCTTATCAACCTAGCAGAACACACTGTTGCTAGTTAAAAGAAAGCTTACTGAAGGGAAAAAAAATCAGTGAAAGGAAAATCGGCTTCATCCTGGCTCAAACCAGGACACAGTAAAAATGGTGGTATTGCTCTTTTAATAAATAAGGCTAAGAAGGTGACATTATCAATGGCCTGGGTCATTCACACTAACTTATATATTTACATAATGAAAATATTTGTATTGATTAAAAATACAACTGCAGTAACAAAAACATTTTAAAGGGACTAAGATTCTAATACCTATGGATATATCATTGCTTTAATATATAAATGAAGGACCTGCATTATTGGTACATACTCAGATAGATTATTTTGCATCAAAGTATACGTCTGTTACCATTTAAACCAAAATTCTTAACACAGTACATACATATCTTTTTCCATCCCCATAGTTCAGGAACTACCTTTGTAGTTATACCCACTGAGTATCTGGCCTGGAAGAAAATTTGTTTTGCCACTTTGATTTTGATCATTGTGAATCTTTCATTCTGTCAGAATTCTTTTATATCTGTGTCCTGGTTTGAGCCAGGATGAAGCCAATTTTTCTTTTTACTGATTTTTTTTTCCTTCAGTAAGCTTTCTTGTAGCTAGCAACAGTGTGTTCTGCTAGGCTGATAAGACAGTGGAATGTTTTTCTAACTACTGAGGCTTCAAGGCTGCACCTGCACTCTGCCGGCTCAGACACTATGGGGAGATCTGTGACCCCCCCGTAGGAGGCCGAGTTAGACAGACAGCAAAATTGGCCAAAGATATTCCATTCCATATATCTACGTAAGCTCAAAGGAAGGTCAGAGATCACAGAAGACAACTTCCTTCCTTCTTTTTTCTCCCTTTTTCTCTTCCGTCCATGGCCGGAGTCCAGGGAGGACTCTGTTCATCCATCACCGTCGATCCTCAGGCTTGATCTCTTGTGACCTCCATAACTCTCTGCTTTCTCCAGCAGCAGCTTCGGGATTCCTCGGGACTTTTCCCAGTTCAGGGAAGTGCTGTGGGAGTTGCTGGGGTGGGGGGAGGCGAGAGGCTTTTGCCCATTCCTGAACATATCTGTACATAATTGTATATATTTTCTTGTATCATTCATTAGTGTTTTAATTAAAGCTGTGTAGTTTAGTTTTCAATCCAGCCAAGTCTCTCTCTTTTTCTCTCTCTCCTTCCCTACCTGGGTTGGGGGGAGGGGGGATCGAGAGCATTGTTGTCGGACCTGAGTCAAACTGGGACAATCTGTTTTATAAATCCTGCTGACTTAACCATTCTTTTCTTCTAGCAATTTGTCCTCAAGGTTGTCGGAATAATGGAGCTTGTGTGGCTCCTGGGATTTGTAGCTGTCCAGCTGGATGGGTTGGTCGAGCATGTCACTTAGGTAAAAGGCTTCTGACATTTTTTGTTTATTGTTTTCTCTACTTGTTTGATTTACCAATACAGCGTTCAAATTTTCAGTGCCTAACAAAGCTAGGAAAATATCTTGGAATAGTAAATGAGAGCTGTCTGTGCATACTGGGGATTTTATCAGTATGCAAAAAGAATAGATGGCTTTCCAGTTTGGTCAGAAAGACAGAATTTTTCCATCTTAAGTAAATTCAGCGTCACCTTTTGGTTGTCAACAATTTCATTACTTGGTATGTGTTGGCAATATGAAATATTTTCTATAAACCAAGACCCCTGTATAAAGAACTAAAAATTGCCATTACAGAAACCCTATCACTACTGATGTGGGTTAGAAGCTTCATTAGATTTTGTAAACACAGAAAATTTAAAACTTCCTTCTCACTTTGAGTGTGAGTCATCAGAATGAGCTCCAGGTGCTCTTAAAAGAGTAAGAGGAATCCAGCTGTAATCAGGATTCGTACTGACTGACATTCTTACTGCACAACATTTCCATTTTCCCAAATGTTGATTCCCCAAAAGCAGGTGATGATTATAAAAACTTTAATCTGCCCTTCTCTGGCAGGGCCTTGTATGCTCATAACAGCACTGCCCTGATGCCAAAAGCAATAATCCTGAGTGCCAAAAGAAAACTTTTGTGGTTTGCTCTGCAGGAAACTGAGAGACAGCTCATTTACATGTTGATTTTGAACTTGGTATCATGGGTGCAAAGTCTCCAGATAAAGTCCTCTGCTTTTGAAATTTTTGTGTGGCTGTGGGAATCCAACTCAGCTAGTCTGATTTCCTCTGCAATATATATAGTCAAGCAGACATGAACAAGTAATACTTCAATATTCCCATTTGATCAGCAAAATGCTTATCATTTCTATTCATCAGTGTATCGAGATAGAGTGTGCTATTAAAAGATAAGGGGATAACAAAAGCTCTGCCCCCTAAGTCCTCCTCTGCCCTTGGCAGTGAGGGGGGACAGAAGGGCAGTGTGTGAGCACAGTAGCTAGTGTTTCCTCATGGATGTGGATCCAAGAACCAGCTTGGATAAGTTTAAGCAGGAATTTTTACTGTTCCCTCACTTTCATAGAGGCATCCATCTAAAAAATAGCCTGTGCCTTAAAGAACAACAGAAATTACAGTATTTTAAAAGGGGAATGGAGTCTTGATGTACTGTGGCTGTATTCCACTGAAGACCATGATACCATAAATTGAGAGGCATTACTTTTCAGTTTTTTCCATTATGCTTTTATTTACACTGTCCCAGAGTGGTCACCAGGGAAAAATTCTGGTAGCACAGTGAGATACAGAAGAAAAATGATCCTGTGTTGTGCTGAACACATACTATGTGTCTGGTGTCTCATTTCAGCTGTATGTAAACTACCTTGTCAACATGGAGGAAAATGCATTGCTCCAAACGTGTGCAGATGTCGACTGCCATACTCTGGTCTACAGTGTACAAAGAAAAGGAAGGAATGAAGGAACTTCAGCAAAGATAAGCTGCATTTTCTTCGTGTAACTCTTCATAGAGATGAAATCTGCAGCAGTGGGGGACCTTAAAACACAAATAGTAACTGATTTCAGATGCCTTTTTGTCTTCATTATGCTAAGCGAATGCTTTTCTGTATGTAAGAAAAGTATTGCTGATTGTAAGAAAGCTGTTAAAAGAATCCAAGTGTGTGTAGTGTATGGCACACGTTTTCTTCTGTTCTTATTTTCCTTCATAAGCAGAAGTATTATGTCTTGCTTGATACAGCTGACATTGAATAAAACTTACTCCTCAAATAAAGTACTTCAGAATAGATCTGTGCTCTTGTTTTTTATTTTTCCCCCCTCTTTGACTAGAATTATTGCATTAAATAAATGATACACTTTTGTAAAAAGAACATGAAACAAAATATCCTTATTTCGGATTAACAGAACTGGATCAGTTCAAGTATAATTCACCTTCAATAAGACTCCACAATTATAAGAGGAAATGTGTAGAGTTTACCTCTTTCTGGAACATCAGCAAACTTCAAAGTGTGGTAAAATCCTGGTTATTGCTTTATCTATGTTTCCTGCCCGTCCCCCCTAATCAGATTTGGATCTTGATCAGTTAAGCAGCATTTAAAAAAAACAACACAGTACTTGTTCAGACAGTTCCACTGATACTTTCTAAAAGCTTAATCCACGCAGATACCCTAAAAGTCCTTATATTTGCCACTTCTATAATCATATTATCTGATCATCTTTCAACTTCCAATTATTTTCTTTCCTTATCCCAGTAAGACAGGGAAATATGTTATCTCCCTTCTGGAGATGCAGACATGGATGATTCGTTCCCATTCAGGATTGTGTTCTTACAGGAGCAACATAATGGGAGGCTACACACCAGCAGTGAGGAAAAGCCGTGTCTGTTACAAATCACCTGCGTGGAGGCTGCCAAGGCTTGTCTTCTGGACATGTTCCAGTTTGGCCTCATTTGGCTTTTGTAGCCTTTTGAACAGGCTGCAGATTGGACTGAGACTCCTATGTTCATTGTTCTATGTCCCATCTGTCCTGTTACTAGAAGGCTTTTGCCAAAACATGTAAATTGCATCAGTCAACTTTCTGAATGATGCCCAAACCAAATTTTTTTTAGATAGATTTTCATTGTCTTCTACGTGAAACTGAAATTACGGGTGGGAGAATTTTAACTCTGCATTACTTTAATCCATTCAATGGAATAACATCGTACCTGTGTATAAGCTCCCTTGCCAGCACATACAGCTTTCATAGGCAATGACATACATGGACGTGTTTCTCCAGGGATTACATGCCACTGAGCTTGACAAGAAGCAAAGAAATGGGGCTTTCTCTGTTACCAACCTTCTCTAAAAGAGACAACCCAAGTAATACAGAGGGAACATGAAAGACAAGGGTGTATTTCATGAGATTGCTGTTTTCTGTTCTGAGTAACTGTTGTGTTGTGCAGTTGAGAAGCCTTCCTCTGCCCTTTGGAGGCTGCTGTGTTTGGTTCAGATGATACCTCCTATGAACATGTGTTGTGCAGGGGACAGACTACAAGGAATGCTTTTTGTGCTGCTTTTCTGTGAGACTGAGTATTTCTGACATGCTGGTGAAAAAATGTGGTTTTCATGCGTGGAAAAAGATTATTTTATCAACGGTTCTAGAGTAGACTTTATGATGATGAAATTCTCTCTCTGTGTCACAGTTCACTATATAATCACACCACAATTTAGAAATTCAGGAGTTTAGTTGAATACCTTAGATGGCATACTGGTTGCAGGGAAGTGAATGGAAAAAAATGAATTGCCTCAGACCCAAGATTTCAGAGTAAATGAGCAGAAGCATTTAAATTCAGAGGCATAATCTCTCAGTATTGTTCCTGAAAAGACTGACTGCTACTAATAAAACCAAAAGTGACAATAATGGTGATTAGAAGCCAAAAGAAATATTAGCATCGTTAGGGGAATGAGACCAGGAGCAGTTGGGGTGAGAGACCTGTAATTAGTATTTCTGAGCATGCCAGAACAAATGCTAATTTAAATAGTTCCCTATTTAGAAATGACTGAAGTAAGCAAGCAGTAATATGATGGCCCGCAGAATGTGATAGCATATTTTAGAAATACTGCTTGAATGTAGCACCATCTACTGGCTACAGGGTTTTTTCACTGTTTTTTTTATGTTTGTTTGTTTGTTTGTTTTGAAGAAAAAACATTTATCTCTGCAATATTTTAAGTGAATTTAGAAGTGATTTTTTTAGTAGCTATTTTAAAGTATCTACTTTTAATAACAGTCCAGGTCCCCAAATTATTATGCAATAGTTCCACATATATTTACTAAAAGAGCTGTTGGTATTCCTTGCCTTTTGTTGTTTCCTACTCACTGGAGGACCCAACAGGATCAGTTACAGCATGTAATTTTTGGAGCTAGGTGTGTCTTCCTGTGAAAAGGTAGTTACACATGCAGCTCAAAGGTCAAGAAAAATGATAGAAAACAAATTACTTCCCTTATTTATAAAAGCTAACTCTAACACCTTATCCAGATACTTTGATTTTCACTGAAAACACTTGGGAAAATGGTTGGGGTAGTGCACTAGTTGCATTTTTTATATTTTGGGGTTTTAGAATATGCACAGAAAGGTGAGATATGTTTTTTCTTTTTAATTTACTTATATGTACATTTTACCATTTATATTTCCTCTTCTATTGTGAGTGGTTGTAACAAGAAAGGAGTTATATGGTTTATCTGTAAAATATTCTTTATGGGATAACCTGAGCTGTGGGTGAAAGTTGAGTAAAATGACCCACCATTGCCATGTGATACCTTTATACAACAGAAACAGCATAAACACCTTTAGACATTAGTAACACTTTCTAAACTCTATGTTTGGTTTTTGTATATGTACCCAGGTATTATGTTTTATTGAGAAGTTGAACTTTGGATTTTCCCATTTGGGCCAGTAATTGAGTAATTTGTCAAGTAGCTTAAACTTTTATACTGATTTACTTCAGGGTTTGTGCTGATCCTTCTTTGCTTTTGGTAGATGGAAATGTTATCTCACTTTTTATTCTCAGCTATGAGAATACACAGACTTTTCTAAAAAGAAAGAGCCTTTCACATGGGACCCGCATTTTTATTTCTTTTTCCAAATCACAGCCAAATGGATACAAGTGTAGGAACCATCTGGTATATTCTGTGATATGAGTCCTCAGTTCAGAAAAGCATCCATTACCCTGCATTTTAAAGATCTTTTCAAGATTGTGGGCAAAAGTCAATCTCCACTTGAGAGGATTTCTGCTGGATGCAGAGCAATTGTAGTGCAATCAGATAATAAAAGTATGATGCACATAGGTAACGTCCAGCAGTGTTTAGTATCATGCAAGAAAATTCAGTGAAGATACCTCTATTCTTTCTATTATGCTGGGAATCACTGTAAGATCTTCAGATCGGCACAAGCTGTGCTGTGTTCCATCACAGTGCAACTGTGGCAACTCCTGCAGTATGCAACCTTCTGCCCCCTTTCAAATCCCCAAACTCTTCTGGGCCTTATTTCAGATTGCATTATGCAGTTTTAGAACAATTTTGTTAACCTGTGAACACAAGCCCTCTATATACTTCTGCCTCTTGTTAAACTGAGCAATTTTACTGTGTTGTTGCAATGTGCTTTCTGATTACAGTGACTTTTATTTCATGTGTATGATGGACAACCTAGTAACAAAATAGTTTCAACTAATCATGTAATTGCCAGACAGTTTTGAAGTAGCTGTCTGTCTTTATGCATCTACTAGTATATTTTCTGCTTCATGTGCTTGCTGGAAGATAGCAGAGCTTAGCACTTAGCATCTTTAACTACTTCAGCAAAACTCTGGATGTGCTTTTTGGTTCACACAGCTTGCATTTGGAAAACATAAAAGAAATAATTTCTGCCTTTAGAAACACTGAAAATAAATGCAAAATACTAAAAGTTAGGATTTAAAACATCCCCTTTATTCATCCTGAAATCCTAAAATGCAATATATATTGATTCGGTTTTGTGAATGGAAGGTTGCACAAACTCATTAACCAAAGTACTATTAACAGGTTCCTGGCAGATGTTATCTCTCCCTTTCGCACAACACCTCTGTTACTGACATGTGGAATGGGGGTTATTGCAGTATTGGTGTGTTTGCATTTTTAAAATATTTTCAGAACCTTATGTACTCAAATCAGCACTTTGAGGCATCACTCCCAATAGCTAGTCAGTTTTTGTTCCTAGAGCTCTTTGTAAGATGTGAGAAAGGAATCAGTTGAAGTGTGGTAGGCTTTAAATAATATAACAGTTCCCATGCATAAACCACAATTATTCTTCATCTGGTTGACTATTAACAAGACGTAGTCTTGCCTCCACTGCTAGTAGCCAAGCCTTGGTTTCTTCCTCTTTCCTCACTATTCACTTGTCAATGTAACAGTTTGATGCAAATACAAGATAAAAAAGAAAAAAAAAATAGTTCTGCTTTTTCTTCTGTACACAGCCAGACAATACCTATGTAAACAATGTTTAAAAACAGAAAGTATAATTCACAAGTGATGAAGTGCTGCCTTCTTTCCTAGAGACACTTAGCAGCTATAACAATTTTGTTCCCATAAAGGAAATCTCATAGTCCAGTTGACTACATCAGCAAGCTGCAAAATTTTGGGTTTTCATCATTCATAAAACCTGTGAGCCCAGTGAAGAATCAGAGGCGACGGGGCTTGTGCATGAGGTAGCAAAAAATAACAGAAATATACATGTTTGAATGACTACAAGACTGATGTATGGAAGCTCACCAAAATTCAGGATTGTAACATCAGTCTTTTAAAATAATGCTTCTAGATATTACATTAATTCAAATGGCTATTACTTTCCTTTAAATAAACTCTGGAATTGCCTTCAGCCCTCTTGCTATTTTCAAGTCTCATACAACCATGAAGCTTTGCAAGTTAATGGATACACCTCTTTTCTTCAACTGTGATGCCTTTGTACCTTGGAGACAAAAATTAATAAATAAATCTTAAAAGACACTTTAATGAAACACTTGATTTTTATGACAAAGTTTAAGAAACATTTTCAATTAATCTTTGCTTTCCTGATACACAGAAACAGAATTTACATTTCTGCATATAGCTTGTTTATTTCTTTAAGAAAATACACCATTTTGTCCAGTGTAAGATACAGCACCAACTGATCAGCAATGTATTTTATAGATTAAAAATATGCTAGTGCTTATTATGTTAATAGTTCTAATTTTTAGATCACATTTTGGAAATCAGTATTGCAAACATTGCAGTTGTATCATCATGGGATGTGTAGTGTTTTATCTCCATATTGTGTATGAGCATTTATTAATTGTTTACATTTCTTAAAAATACTTGCCCCATCTCTAGCAAGTTATTTGCTATCTGACTACAAATGGTATTGGCATTGTATATTGGACTTGATAAAGTAGAAAAAAAAATATCTGAACTCCTGTAGTTTCAAGTGGGAGAAAGTGAGGCTGCATGAAAGCTAAACTGCTGCTGTCTTCCCAGTTTTTTACCCATTGTTCACTGAATATGCCAGCAGCACAGGTGTAAGCAGTGGCATGTAATTAAAGACTAATGTAAAGGAACACCTGGATAAGGAACACTTGTATAAAACAGGGATGAACTGAGTAACATTGTAGTTAGCTAGCTTAAAAAGATCAGAACTTGACTTGACACAAGCTAAGAAAAGTCAGCAGTGGGAAACTCTTCCCCAAAATGGGGCCAGATGCTGGAAAAGAGAACAGTGGCTGGTTTGGAGAGGAG
>NW_009952801.1:3663555-3678410 GCF_000747805.2 Chaetura pelagica
ATGAAGAGGAGAGTTATCAATCCCTGCTGCAGCCACTTAGGGAATGATGAGAGATAATCAGCTTAATTTGAAAAAAAGAAAATTTACATTAAGTGTTGAGAACAACGTTCTAAGTATCCAAGCCTATAAATTACTGGAATATCTCTTAGGAATTTTATGAATTTTCCCTCCCTGGAGACTGAAAGGAAGAAATTAGATAAACACATTTGGTGTATTTCGTGCTGCCTCACTGGACAAGGTTGGACTAGAAAAATACTCCCATAGCGCTGTATCTGTGATGCTGTCTTGACTCTACATGTACCTGAATTTTCTTCCCGCAGAGGACTCCAGTATAACCAGGACGACAAGAGCACACGTTAGGCAACACACACTTGCCTCCGAACAGACACTTCTGGTTGCACACAGCTAAACAAGAGAGGTACATAGTCAAGGACACAACTTGGTGAAGGAAAAGTGGCTACTATGTATACTTCTGCTAGGAGCTGAGAACTCCTCAGCTATTTTCACAGGGAAACACAGCACAGTGTAAGATGACTCCACAGTCATGTGGAGCCAGCAATGTTCTTATGCCTATTCTATCTCCCTTGTGCTTTGATGTATGGGAACATGCTGAGGGTATGAATGAGACTGAGTAAGGGATGTGAGTGAGGTGGTTTTCAATGCATTTTAATCTTTCAGGCTATTGCAGTGGCCTCTCAGGCCTGTTGCAGCAGCATAAGGTGTTAGAGCCAGCCACTGCATGCTGCCATGGTCCCAGACTACCATCGTACTCTGGAGGGCTTCAGAACAAGTAGAAGAACTTCTTCTTTTTATCCTGCCTTTGACACAGATTTGGGTTAAAATACAACCAAGCTATAGGACTTCTAGGCACTATGCATGGGTGAAGCTTGCTTAACTGTGCTGAAGCAAGAGGTTTCAGGTCACATCATTCTTACCTGTTTGACACTGGATTCCTTCCCACTGTGGAGGACAATGGCACGAACTGGGTCCAATACATTCCCCACCGTTCTTACATTCCTGAAGACAGATTGCTGCACAGATATCAACAGAAAGTTTGGTTATATTCCAAGTTACTACTTTCGCTTATTATTTACATTTCAGGATGCCCAGCAGAGGTTGAGTGATGTCCATACACAAGAGTTACATCATCTTCACTGAATATCGGTCTAAGATCAGCAGGATATTAAAGAAGAGAAGCAACCAGAAACAAAAAGCCCTACAGCCAAAGCACGCATTGAGATGTTCTAATTCATCACAGATGGCTGCAAAAGCCTGAAACACTGAAAGGAGTCAGAATCCTTAGCTTTGTTTTTTCCAAATTTACCTTTCAAAATCCCACACCCAAGTGGGAGATCTTTTGTCTGTCATGCAACTTAACATACAGTGAATCAACTCATGAACATTTGATCCGAAATTATTTTCCATGGCCCATTTTTCTGCACATTTGTCCTTGCTTATTAAGCCATAATCTAAACCACTATTATGTATCATTGGTTAATTGACTATTTGATAAAAGATCTCTCTTCCACAGTGTGCAAGTGTATCTCACTCCTGTCAATATGGGTAATATTTTTTTCAATAAATTGTCCAATTATTAGAGAAAGTAATATAGGGAAAATTGTTCTTTCTCCATGCCATTAGAGAGCTCATTGGCCATATTAATATTTGGGCCTTGTGTAAGTATTATAATAGACACTTAACACATTATCTACTGGATTTTTACCACCCATTCTCATGCTGATTTTCATGCAAACTGTACTTTTATCCATACTGCCACCTTTCATTTATGTACCATCAATATCTTCATTAAGTTACAATGTGACCCACAGCTGTTCTACCATCACAGCCTTATTTTTACCCTTTCTAAAGAGCCTGTGCCCATTGCATCTTCTATTCCAATCATTTTCCACAGTGTTTCCACGGTTTTACAATTTCACTGTACTTCCTTTTCTATTATAGCTGCTTTTATGCCCTACAGCACAAACTGAAGTTCTTTCACTTCATTGACTCAGCTCTTGTAGAAAGATTTATTTAAACAAGAATTAAGAAAGAAACAAATATTATTTCCAATACAAGAATTTAAGATATTTTGGTCTCATGATTTAGCCTAAGAACTGCATGGTATTAGTTCTCGACCCTAAATTTTGCTGCCAAGTTATAGACCATTATTTTTTCAGTGTGTGTATTTTCTTGAGTACTTTGGCACTAACTTCATATTACTTATGTGGACTGAGTTGTTCTTTAGTCATGTATTAATTTTAAGGCATGGTTCTCCTGTTAACAAGATACTTACGAGTGTTACATCTTTTTCCTCTCCATCCTGAAGAACAAGAGCAAATGTTTGGCCCTACACACCTTCCTCCATTCATGCACCTTGGCTCACAGACACCTTAAAATCAAAAAACATCTGCTGTTTAATATATACAACCAATCACAGAATAATTTATTGGTTCCTTTCAGATCTTGGAAGGATTTTAACACTGGCTTACTTTTTTCACATCTTCTGCCTGTGTACCCCTCAGGACAAGTGCAGACATTCTTTCTCATGCAATGACCACCGTTCTTACAAGGCGGGCTGCAGACAGCTAAAAGATACAAACAGGAGGAAAAGGCTGGATTTTGCATTTTGTTTGACTTTGCAATATACTTCCAGAAAATAAGAGTGCAACACTAAAATTCTGATAGCTTATAACAGACATTCAGCACTATCAGGTCAGGCTCATAAAAATCATATTAATATGGAGTGATGCCTATGTCCTAGGAGACCTGCATGGTTAAAGAAGGAACTACTGGGCAAACTTAAGTGGAAAAGGAAAATCTACAGATCATGGAAGGAGGGGCTGGTCACTTGGGAGGAATATAGGACTGTTGTCAGAGGATGTAGGGAGGCAATTAGGAAAGCTAAGGCCTCCTTGGAACTTAACCTTGCAAGTCGGGTTAAGGATAATAGAAAGGGCTTTTTCAAATACATAGCTAGCAAAACTAGCACTAGAGGCAATATTGGCTCACTGAGGAATGAGGTGGGAGCCCTGGTGACAGAGGATATAAAGAAGGCAGAGGTGCTGAATGCCTTCTTTGCCTCAGTCTTCACTCCTGCAGGGTCTCCCTATGAGCCCCAGATTCATATAGCCCCAGAAGAGGTCAAGATAGAGGAAGAGTTTGACATGGTAGATGAAGATTGGGTTAGGGATCAGTTGAGTAATCTGGACATCCATAAATCAATGGGTCCAGATGGAATGCACCCAAGGGTGCTGAGGGAGCTGGCGGAGGTCATTGCTAGGCCACTCTCCATCATCTTCAGTAAATCATGGGCAACAGGTGAGGTGCCTGAGGACTGGAGGATAGCAAATGTCACTCCAGTCTACAAGAAGGGCAAGAAGGAGGACCCGGGTAACTATAGACCGGTCAGCCTCACCTCCATCCCTGGAAAGGTGATGGAACAACTTGTTCTTGTCACTATCTCCAGGCACATCAAGGACATGGGGGTCATCAAGAGCAGTCAACATGGTTTTATCAAGGGTAAATCATGTTTGACTAACCTCATAGCCTTCTATGAGGAAATTACTAGGTGGATAGATGATGGTAGAGCGGTAGATGTGGTTTATCTTGATTTCAGTAAAGCATTTGACACCGTCTCCCACAGCATCCTTGTAGAAAAGTTGATCAGGTATGGGTTTGGTGATCAGGAAGTGAGGTGGATTAGGAACTGGTTGAAAGGAAGGAGTCAGAGAGTTGTAGTCAATGGGGCAGAATCTGGTTGGAGGTGTGTGACTAGTGGAGTCCCACAGGGGTCGGTACTGGGACCGGTGTTGTTCAACATCTTCATCAACGACCTGGATGAGGGTATAGAATGTACCCTCAGCAAGTTTGCTGATGACACTAAGCTGGGAGGAGTGGCTGACACACCAGAAGGCTGTGCTGCCATTCAGAGAGACTTAGATAGGTTGGAGAGTTGGGCGGGGAGAAACATGATGAAATTCAACAAGGGGAAGTGCAGAGTTTTACATTTGGGGAAGAACAACACCATGTCCCAGTACAGGTTGGGGGCTGAACTGCTGGAGAGTAGTGTAGGTGAAAGAGACCTGGGGGTCCTGGTAGACAGGAGGATGACCATGAGCCAGCAATGTGCCCTTGTGGCCAAGAAGGCCAATGGCATCCTGGGGTGCATTAGAAAGGGTGTGGTTAGTAGGTCAAGAGAGGTTCTCCTCCCCCTCTATTCTGCATTGGTGAGGCCACATCTGGAGTATTGTGTCCAGTTCTGGGCCCCTCAGTTCAAAAAGGACAGGGAACTGCTCGAAAGAGTCCAGCGCAGAGCTACGAAGATGATTAGGGGAGTGGAACATCTCCCTTATGAGGAAAGGCTGAGGGAGCTGGGTCTCTTTAGCTTGGAGAAAAGGAGACTGAGGGGTGACCTCATCAATGTTTACAAATATGTAAGGGGTGAGTGTCAGGGGGACGGAGTTAGGCTTTTCTCAGTGATGACCAGTGATAGGACAAGGGGTAATGGGTGTAAATTGGAGCATAGGAAGTTCAAGGTGAATATCCGAAAAAATTTTTTTACTGTAAGAGTGACAGAGCACTGGAACAGACTGCCCAGGGAGGTTGTGGAGTCTCCCTCACTGGAGACATTCAAAACCCACCTGGATGAGTTCCTGTGTGATGTACTCTAGGTGACCCTGCTCTGGCAGGGGGGTTGGACTAGATGATCTTTCAAGGTCCCTTCCAACCCCTAAGATTCTATGATTCTATGATTCTATGTCAACAGTAAAGAAAAAATCAGAATAAAAGGGGTCAAGGTCAGCATTGCTACATGTACACAAGCAACCAGACTACATAATATGCAATGGAACTGTCTGAACACTGTTCAAAAGTTGAGTGGGGGAAAAGGCAAATTTTGAGTTTCTCTTCTCCTTGGACATTCACTGGATCAGCTGTAAGATCTAAAAACCAATGTAACCTCTGTTTTTCACTGCTTCTCAGGTACATGACTTGACTGTGAATTTTGTGTCTTAAACCAATGTTTTCCCACAGATTTTCTTAGAAAGGCAGCAAAGAGGGGAGGGGGAAAAAATTACCATTTTGACAACGGGCACCAAAGAATCCATATGGACAGAGGCAAACATCTGGCTTAGTACAGGAACCACCATTGAGACACACAGGGTCACACATTGCTGCAGAAACACGGTCAGGAAGAATGGGAAGCATTAAAACCAAATAAAGACTACAAAATGTGTACTTCTGTTGCAAGGACAGGAATTAAACACCTAAGATAACTGCAGGCAATAGCATTCACATGAAATCTTTACTCAGAATTCTAGGATGAGTATTCAACTTTCTAGAGGTGTTACTAACAGCTGAACTAACGTGCAGAGACAAGGGGGAGTGCAGGTGCTCTGCAGCAGGAAGCAGCTGCCCATTGTTGCTGAGCCAAGCTGTTCCAGATTTCAAACTATTGGGGAGGATGCTCTCCCAGGAACATGGAAATTGCAGGAGTGTTACCTGTACTGCATGTAGGTCCATACCACCCAGGTTTACACTGACAGATGTCTGGAGTAAGACATTCACCACCATTTTCACAGTGCCTGTTGCAAACCACTACCATCCAAGAAGATGGACAAAAACAAAGGAGAAAGGGGAGAAAGAGATGGGGAGGCGAGAAAGAGAGATACATTCCAAATTATGCTTTATTCATTTTTCAGTTCTTTCCTAAATATTAACACTGGAAATAACACACAATTCCACTAGTTGAAGAGGAATTGCTGCATATCCAGTCTCAAACCCATAAAAAGCTAGCACCTTTATAAAGGTAAATAAAATGTCCTTCCATGTGTGGTTGTATTCAGTGTTAAGAATCTAGAAAAGTTCAAATAAATCCTAAAAAAACCTAAATTAAATGCAATGCTAAGAAACAAATGGACCATGTTCCATGATGGATTTGATGGGCTCCAAGAAAGTTCACTCAAGTGTCCTCCCTCACTTTATTAAGAGCAGCTGTATGCATAGGGTAACTTGAGACTAACAATCAAAGACATTAAAATACCATGGACATGGAACACTTCTCCAGGACAATATCCTATTCTCTTTAATATTGCTTAACAAAGAGCAGCATTTTTTTTGGTGTGTGTCATAGTTGAAACTAGAACAAGAAAGACTGAGAATGAAGAGTGCTGGGATTTGAGGAGACAAAGGACTTTGTCACTTGAGGTGAATAATGCAGTGGCACGTTCAGCTGAATGATATATAAACAGCATGTCTAAATTTGGAATCTCTGAATGATAAAAATTGCCAGTATGAAACCTACCCAAAATCTGGAATTACCAAACTGCATAATTTAGAATTCAATTTGTAATAGAAAATGTATGTGAGATTAATTCCAATTTTTCAGCTACAGTCACAACGAATATTCCAACCTTTATGTTGTACAAAAAAAAAAAAAAAGTCTCCATAATGTTATTCTGAATTCAGTTTTCATGTATCCCAGTTTCTGTGATCCACCCTTCACTGATACCAACTTCTGTATGTACCTCAAAGTTTAACAAATTAAAATTAATTTAGAGGTTAAAAAACTGCAATGATATATTAAATATCTGTGTTTGTTCTGAAGGTACTATCACACACACAACACGTTCAATGTTTGCACATGGGTGAATCATAAATAATAATCTATTTGAATTGTTTATAGTACATTATGTTTCAAAGTCACATACTACCTATGTAGCAAATACTACCTATCTAATGCTTGAAAGGCCCAAGTGTGGGAGCCTTCAAAGAAGCACAGGTATTATGTCATTTGCTAGCATCAGTCAGAATGCATAAAAAATTTAAAACATAATTTGTCTCCTTGCTCCTGAAGAACAGGAGAGATGTTCTGTATTCTCCCCTTATGCTTTTTTGCTTACTTGTATCACATCTTGGTCCCACAAAACCGTATGGGCAGGTGCAGAGATTTCTGGCCAAGCAGGAGCCTCCATTTTGACAGGGGGGTTTACAATGTGCTGCAGATACAGAATTATGCTGTTCAAGAAATCACCTCTAAAAAGATGCATGGAATGGTTATGCTTTGGAGAAAGGGAAATGTTAATTGACAGTGAACAAAGAACTGGAAATAAAATAAGGAGACGTATGCAATGCTTTTTGACAAGAATAAGTAACAAGAAGAACTTGACTCCCAAAACAGTACATGGAGTCCCAACAGTGGTGGTCATTCTGAAGAAATCTGAGACAGTTTCCAGACAGGACCTCCACTGTTTGGGAGTGTTCAGCTTAAAGGCATCTGCATTCACTGGTTAACTCCACTACTCTACTGTGAATTTAGGAATATCCAATTAAAAGCAACATTTCCAGTACATATAAAAAAAGTAGGGTATATACTAATATGTTACTCTGAGAGTTCTGTTAACGTAGAAGCATAATGAACACACCTCTTTGCTGTCTGAATGAACAATTGTGAAAGTTATTTACAGCATCATTTGGGTATTTATAGATTCAAAAGCAAAAAATATTCTATTTACCTTCCTCACAAGCAGGGCCACTGTATCCTGGTAGACATTCACAGACATTGGGCTTAATGCACTTCCCATGGTTTTTGCAATCGGGTCTGCATAGAGCTGTGCAAAAAATCAACAATGATCTTCAAATCATTAATTTGTGGATGTGAGTTACAACAGGCTAAATCAAAATGCAATACTCACCAGCCTGACAGTTATAACCAGCATAACCAGACTTGCATTTGCAAATATTGGGTGCCACACACTCCATATTTTTGCCACATGTTTGTCTACATCTTGCTGAAAGGCAATGAAGGAAACAAAAAAGGAATAAGCAAAATGGAAGTGGCATTTCAGCACAACTGTGTCTCACCTAACATGATGAACAGATCACAGAGAACCCATCAGGTGTCTGCCCATAAGTAGGGAACTTGAGATACAGCAGAAAACTATTTTACATGCATCCATACAACTAAAAGCCTGTAGGTTATACCAACATTAATAATGAAAATGAGAAAATGCAATAGTTTATGCATTTCACTGACCACACTGCAGTAATATACTTTCAAGTTATAGAGATGTCGCAAGATTCTTTTCTGCAAAGCATTTAGAGCAGCTATTTGTAATACCTCTGCAAGTGAAGCCATCTCCATAATAACCATAAGGACAACGACCACATTTGATGCTTCCATCCTGACTTGGCTCACAAGGTACACCAGGAAAACAGTGCAAATTGGTACAAGTTGCTGCTTCAGGAATCACTATTTCACTCAGTTCTTCAGGAAGCACTTTTGGTGGAACAGTGACTTCAACAAGGACTAAAGGTAAAGGACTCGCTTTATGCTTGGCTAACAGGTGCTGAGCTCTATAAATATTTCCACCTTTGAATTCTTTATTTGGCAAAGAAAGCCCTTTGCTTATATTTATCTTGTTGCTAGGAAAAGTCTTCCTGCTGGTCTCAGAGTAGCTGTAGACCTCAACTTGTGCCCTTGTTTTTTTCTCAGGTGATACAGCATGGGTTCTTGAAGATGCAGTCATCACAGCATGTACTGAAGGACTCGCTTCCACGTCAGCAACATGACCACTGATGGCACTGAGAGCATGAGCAATGCTTCCAGGGAGAGCAGGCTGTACAGAAGCACTTCTCTGAGAATGAGCTGACTTCCAAACAGTGACTGCTTTTACTGTGGAGGCTAGTGGAATGCTGCTATTGATAAT
This sequence comes from Chaetura pelagica, assembly GCF_000747805.2. Lineage (NCBI taxonomy): Eukaryota > Metazoa > Chordata > Aves > Apodiformes > Apodidae > Chaetura > Chaetura pelagica. The sequence continues at coordinate 3,672,261 of NW_009952801.1, forward strand.
TTCTGTAGAAATAAATCTCTCAGGGACATCTGTAGAACTGCGAATATAGCTTGAGATGCTTAAAGCCTTCTCAAATGATGAGTGTTGAAAACCTACAGCATGTTAGAAAAGGAGGGGAGAGGGGGAAAAGTACAGGAAGATTATGAGAATTCTTTTCCTTCTGAGAGGCAGAATAGAAAAATGCACACCTCACTCATTCTGTGCTTCAGGAAGTCTCTCCATGAGCTACATCAGAATATATGCACACAGTAGAACCTAGGTCCTAACTGGCAGAACTGGAGATGAAAGTATTCTGGCTATGTCCTGTTCCACCCTCATCATGGCATTTTCATGTATAAGGAGAAAGCACCATGTATATGAGGCTAGTAATGAGCCTAGAGACTAGAAATAGATATTTAAGCACAAGTATGTACTTACTGAGACACCACTGACAGTATTTTAGATAAATAATCCACAACCTTGTAGCAAAAGTATTACCATGGTTTACTCTCCAAACTGTTTCATGAGACCAACTCAGTCCCCTATTTGAAAGAAGGGCAAAGTGAAAGAAAAGCTCTTCAAATTCTGCCCAGGAAAAAAAGCAGGTGGTCTGGTGGGTTGTGGAAAGCAGTAAGGCACTCTAATCCCAGAAAGGCAGAATGCCATAAATTGGCTTTTAGCATTATGGGGCAGAGGAGAAAAGAAACTGGAAGGGATTACCCAGTCTAACCTAAGTTCTGTCCCCAGCCCTGTTTAGGGCAGTATGAGAAAATGGACTAAAAAAAGTCAAACTGTACTGATTCTTATTACAGAGTGCTGCCTCCAACTGCTGAAAAGCAAAGCATTCCAAAGCTGATGAAGAATCATCCAGCACTGGCATGGGAGTGAGCGAGTTTTTCTCCCCCACTAACAATTCAGAGATAAAAAGGCACAAGAATTTCCTGCAAGGAAAGCCTCAGCAGGCACAGAGCTGGAAATACCAGCAACAGCCTTTACAGAATTCTAGAATTAAAGACATTCACTTGCCATATCCTTCACCTTTTCTTTGAGTTAAAGTAGGAAATTGGAATGCAATGTAATGCCATGAACTTTTGCTTATCTCATATAACAGATGTCCTTATCCCCATGTGACCTATTTTATGTCACTGGTTAGTCACAAAAACAAAAGGCAATAGTAAGAATGTCATACATCACACGGTCAATAAAATTACTTGATTGACCTACGGGAGTTGTTGATATTGACATCTCAGTCTCATCTTTCAGATCAGAATACAACTCCAGCAATAAATCAAATTGAGTCAAACTGAAAAAATAAAGTGAATAGCATAAAACTGACTAGAACCTTTATTTGCCAGCTATATCCTTATCAGTATGTGAATCAGATATTCCATTTTCTTCATGAAAAAATCACCTTTATTCCCTCCTATTTCTTCTGTGGAATCCTTCCTTTCAACATTAGTATCTTCAAGGCTTTCTAAAAACAAAAGATGTGAAGGCACATTAGTAGTTACTTTGGTTTCTACTGCAAATAAATTACAGTTAAAGTTTTAATACATAAAATTACTCAAAATTCAGAAAGCACATAAAGAATAAAATTTTTTTCTGAAAACTTTTCAATAAAGTATTTTTAAAATATAAGTTATCCAGTAATTACATTGAAAATAAATGTTTGGGTATCTTAATTGGCAAGTGTCTCGATTTGGGTAAGAAGTTCTATGTTAAGCATTCTAATAGAAAAATATTTTGTCAAAAATTAAGTGTATTATTAAAATAATGCAGAAAAGTATGTTTCATTGTATTCTACTCTGGTGGAAAAGACTTGGGGTATTTTGTATCTATTTTTTCTAGTCACCGGAAAAAGTGCTTTACAACTGTGTGACCCAGTGCAGTCTGCTGTTTTCACCAACTCAGATTCTGTCCCAGCCATCAACAGAGACACACAGTCCTCTTTTGCTGACTACTGAAAATAGTTTTAAATTACTGTTAGAGAAATTAAGCACAGCCAAAGATATTTTATATGAATGACAATGAGATAATAGCATTTTTCTTAAAACCAAATAATTTTACCGTAACACAACTTTCCATCTCCTTGCAGATTATTTGGGCATGGACCACAATAGTAAGAACCAAAAGTATTGAAGCAAAATACTCCAGGGAAGCAAGGACTGGATACACATTCATCTACATCATCTTGACAATTTTTACCTGCATTGAAATATAGATTTATTTTTTTTTACAATATTGTGTCTCCAGATGTTGACAGTGTGTTTATAAAAGATAAAGGTGGAATGTATGCAGGTGCTTTAATACAAAAAGGACATCTATCAAGTGAAAAAATATATCTCAGTACATGTAATAAGCACAGCTGTCTAGCTGTATATTTTTTCATCTTATATCGAGTATCTTGCTTATCGTGGAACATGGAGAAGATGGGCTGTGGGGACTACATGTTTAGCTGCAGAAACCGGAAGAATCACACTATAACCAAACTCATCACTCCTGTGTTTCACCATGTTGCTGGGTTTACCTCTGCAGAGGAAAACAATGGAAATTTGCTCTCATAATAGAAATAACTGCTGTATCCATGCAAGAAAAATCTTGAAGTACATCATACAGAGTCATCACTACACCATAACAGTTCTTCCTAGTCTAACAGTAAGCTATTAACAGTTAAACATTTAAAAAAGAAATGGTAGACATAAAATTAGAAAGTCCTGTTTATCACTAAATGTGATAAATATATTTAAATAAAGTAGCAATTTACCTTGAAGTTCAGGTGGACATTCACAGTAATAGCCGTTTATTCCATCCACACATCTGCCAATACCACACTGGTTAAGTTTACAGTCATCAGTATTCACTTCACAGAGATCACCTTCAAATCCAGCCACACACACACAAAGATATCTTCCACTTCCAGGTGGGAAATTAATGTTTGTCACACATGAGCCATTATTTAGGCAATCACACGATTTTACACTGACCTACAAGACATACCAAATAAAAGTTTTCTTTTTTTAAATGAACTAACAATGCATTTTGTAATTAGATATCTTGAACATCTTGCTAGTATGTGTCATTTTACTGTAACATTCATTACCTCTATTTCTACCTTAGTCTTTGCATTGCAGTCATCTGTCAGTGAAAATGTTAATTTTAGGGGATTCACTGACACAGCTTTCCACAAAAGTAGACCCGATGGGGAAAGACTGGCACCTTCTGGACCAGAATCCAAAGTGAAATGAATAGCAGAGCCCTCTGGATCTGAAGCCAAAAACTGATATACTAAGTCTTCTCCATAAAAAGTCTGTAGCATACCCTGAAAAGTTTCAAGCACTGGAGGCTGGTTGTCTGTAACAAAGCACATATTTTCTCTTTTAAGCAAAAGTTTCAATGAACGTACAAAAATTAAAAAGCAGCATATATTTCTGTTAAGGAAGTCACCTGTAATTACTTCTCTTGAATTCTGGTGTAATTTGAATAGCACAGGAAAAACACATCATAAATGTAATAACCAAGAAATTACTTATATCACACAAAAGCTTGTAAAGATGCATTGCATCTGTACATAGACAGAACTCTGAATTTATCAACCTTAAACTACTATATTTTAGCTGTGTGGAGGTAGTTTGCAGATGAAAGTGTAGGAAGCCACAAAAATGAGAGGCGATTGCTGCTTCCTCTAAGAAATGAGCAGACATTGTTAAGCAATGCTTGGGAACGGGCTGTAGTGACTATGTTAGCAAAATTGAGCATGAGGTGATGGAATAAGCCATTCACTCACCGTTCTATGGAAGGATTTCAACCACACAACAATTTACTCACTCGTAAGATATTTGGATGTTTGCATTGTTGAGCTATAACCTATCTGGTATGAGTAACTAGATTTCTAGAGACACCAGGTGAAAATAAACAATGAAAACCCCAGCACGTGGATGAGTTCTGTGAAAGAGAGAAGCAGAAGCCCTGAGGAGAGCTTTAGTTTGGAAGCTAGAACATAGGAAGATTGCTAAATTTTGAATTACAATGAAGTGATCACTTTAGGCAGGAATCCACCCACTGTGGCAGACACCAAGAGGGAGCAGAAGCTGTAATCAGTGTCCCAGCAGTTAGATTATGACACCCTCTTCCTAACATCATCCAATCTGGAGAAGAGGTTGTGCTCCTTGACTCTGGCGAACTGGCTCTGGTTTATGCTCATCTCTCATTTCTGACTTTGGCAATACTGAATTCCAGTTTGTGGCTGTAATACAGAAAACCCTGGACTCCCTGACTGCTGGAGGAGTTTAATTTCATTAATGTTTCATTGTTTTGGAATAGGTATAGCTACTTTGACTTTAGAAGTCTGAAATAGGAAAAGATTGAGCAAGACAAGCACCAGAAGTCCCACTCATATAGGATGCTTCCCACGTCAGGCAGGGTCTTGCTCGCACATTCACCCATGAAAACACTGATAGAACTCTTGTACTTGAGATGTTACAGACCTAGGTTGATGGGGCAGGCTGGATGTCTACCAGTAAAGCCCCAAGAGACTTCTCATTTGGTGAAGGAAATACACCTTCAGATATATATGCCAATATCTGAGCCAGAAAAACCGTAACTTCTAGGCTAGAACTTTGTACTATGGAGAAGGAAAATGATTAATCTAGATTGGGGTCTTCTTTTCATAGTGTGGTTGTACTTTCAAGCATTTGTGTAGGCCACCTATCCATGCCACTGATATGAATTATGTCCAAGTATTAAGTGGTGAATAAAATATGACATGCCATTTAATTCCATTTCTTGTGTCCTCCTCTTCTTTGGAATTGGCGTAATTTGCAGGAAATTATCTTTCATTCCTAAATGTTGAAGACAATATCTGCAGACATGGTTGGGCCAAGTATCAAAAAACTAAGTGCTAATTAGACTGAGAATTGTTAATTTTCATCAGTTATTTGTGATGGCTACAGGGCAGAAGAAAGCCTGACTTTTACGTATATGGTCTGGAAAACAAAATATCATTTTCAGAAATTAGAGGAGAAATGTCAGTTGAAAAATAAGATTAAATTACAAACTGTAGTGGGTACTGAGCTTTAAAAGAAACACTTAACTAGTTAAGCTTAAAATTTAACTATTTCCATACATTTAAAAAAAATAGTAGATTTTCATCTTCCTGCTACGAAAAAAAAAGACTCTTTAGAACTTACTTTCAACAACTGACCATGTTAACTTTGATATGTCAGGTCTGCACAATAAGCAAGGGCTGGATGGATTTGTGTCACCTTCACCATAACAGAGTCCATCTATGTTGCAGGTTTTTTCCTTTTAGAGAAATTACAATGTGACAGATTAATTTTTGGTTATCTAAACAGTAAATCTAAATGAATCTGTAATGCACCAAATAAAACCTAATCTATTCTGCATTTCCAATAAGCAACTACATTTGCTTTTAAACCTAAACAACTCAGTGTGTTTGGTTTTATTTGGTAATTATAAATTGGGCTTTTCTTTTGATTTTGTCTTCAGAATTGCCTCATCCCAGCTTCTCCTTCTGTGCTAATCACTTTTGTGCATGGAAAATCCCTAATGGAGACAACAGCAGGGTGTGTTCTCCTGATTCTTCTAGACTTTTTTTCTGCCAGAAAATGTCCACATTTTCCCAATAAACGAAGTAATGAAATCTATACCTTTAATGTACATAATGCAGATTCCTGTGGTTCACAAGTCTGACAGGCTCCATCATATAATATAATTGTTTTAGAGTTGCTATAAGTAAATCCGTCATTAGAAATCTGTAAGATGCATGGTAAAAATGGATTAACCCATACAGATATCAACATATCATCAGTGTGGACTGCTAGCATGATATTCAACTCCTTGATAGACACATACATGTAGCTCTGTTGACATTATTGACTCAATCTGTATGAGATCTCTGATATCTACCTTGCAAAAAGATTCATGCATTTAAACTGGGCTCAACTCAATTTTCCCATACATATGTCTAATGTCCAACTTCTGCTCCTCAAGAACGTGTATCTCTATAGGTCTTAGGTTGTATCTACCAGTCCTCTTGCAGGAGAGCACTCTCAAATAGCACTCAACCCTTAAGTTTAAGCGAAACTGAGACCCCAGGTTAAACAAACTGAGTTCACCCTTAGTACCATTAAAAAAAAAAAAAAAAAAAAAAAA
>NW_009952801.1:3678658-3704006 GCF_000747805.2 Chaetura pelagica
CCAGGTAAAAAAAAATCGGTTCCCCCCTTAACCAAAAAAAAAAAAAAAAAAAAAAAAAAAAAAGTAAAATATTTTCATCTTAATAGGAATATCTGTAAATGAATAATTGAAGTTTGTGCAAGTACCTTTATTTGCCATCTGGCAATGGGTTTGTCATCAACCAGATCCATTATATCAGACTCCTGGCCATCATTTGGCAACTGACAGTCAACAGTCCTGGCATTTCGGAAGGCACCTGGCATAGTGTGAGGTTCTCCAGGAATCCATTTGCTATCACCATACTAAATGTTAAGACAGAGAATCTGTTTTTCAATTAAATGCTTTATGAAAATACTTTTACCAGAGAAAAACTATGTCTTGCACAGTGTTTGAACACATCTAATGTCTCTGGACTAGAATACAGGAGGAAATATTAAATGCCATTACTTGCACACATAGATTTCTACCTAAGCCTTTTACTGTGGAAGAAAAGGCGGAGAAGTTTTTCCTGCCCTGTGGCATTTTGGCACTGCATTGCCAAGGATGAACAGTTCTTCCAGCTGGAGAGCAATGGCAGGGTTAAACAGTGGGTGATCCTCTAATAGCCCTTATCTGATGTATCAGCATCTCCATTCCTCTCCATCCCTGCTCCCAAGAGAGGACAAGTTTTAGTGGAAGGAACAGATGACATTTGTTGTCAAGGCTCAGATACCATTCTGAGTGCTGAGAGATACTGGCAGTAAGCCATTAAACCCTTGTCCAAGCCAATAGGTTACACCATTAACTCTGCAGACTTTTCTTTTAAACAAAAGTCATCCAAGGATCTATCTTCAGAGTTCAAGATAACAGAACAGGGATGATCATACTATTTAACTGAAGTAATGAAGTGGAAGCAGGGAGAAACATACTGAAAATAAAGTCAGATAGAAGTAAGAATCCAGACAAAGAATGAAGTGAGCAGAAAGATCAATATAATTTTGAGCTTGACTAGGTTTTACTGAGCGGGCACTTTTTTTTTTACTGGAGCCAATAAATAAATTTATTCAAACCCAGTCCTGATGAGTCATCTGCTGATAAGGCCTTGCTCCTAGATACAGAAGCTACTTTTATGCCAACCAAACACTTAGTTTTTTCTTTCACCCTATACTCAGTTAAGAAATTGACAACAACGGTGAGTAAAAATGTAAAACTATAACAGCTAAGTGTTTCAAAATAAGTAATTTTAAGAGCATTTAGTACCTTAACCTTTGAAATGTGATGCAGTCTTTTCCTCCAGATACCTCTTGTTGTTAGCTGGAGGCAAGTTTAGATAGTTTTTTCAGAAACATATTAATATTTCAAAAAGCAATTACAAAAACTTCAATTCTACTAATATTCTAGCTTGTTAGGTTCACAGGAAAACTTACTTTCACAATTCAATATAAGCAAGAAGGAACTAAAACTGTATTTTGTTTTAAGGAGATTAAACACGCTCTCATCCTTTACAAAAAATCTAAGTAAAATTTGGTTCTGTGTAATCATAGGTTCCTTGGCCATGTCCTACCCAAACCTCTATTAAGTGATGTGCAGTAATCCCGTATCTGTGAGGTACTTCAACACAAAACTCTCTGAATCAGCTCTTTGAGCATCATGCACAAGACTTACGTTCTTGCTAACATAGTAGTACTACCCACAGACAATCGATCTGATTTAATTTTTCAAAGGTGAAAAAAAAATATAATTCAGTGTGCATCAGCTCTAAACTCTGCCAACATGCCACTTCTATGAAATTTGGATCATTTAAGTTTCATCTCACAGTCTGTGGAATTCTAAGCTACTGCAAATCCATTGAAGATTGCACAAAGACACCATTACTCTGGCCTGAAAATTAAACAAACAAACCAAAACAACCCAAGCATTTTTTCTTTTGTATTTTGAAGGAAAGAATTCTCAGCTTCCTCCTCAGCTGCTGGTAACAGCAATGGTGTACATTTGCTAACAAGTAGAAAAGTTTATGTACTTGAGACTCAAACACACTCTCACAAAGAGTGCCATATCAGAGTATCTTGCCATGAGTTAAAACTAAGACATTTCAAAGTGTGATAACTGAAATGCCCATTATTTTCTCACTGTAAGATTGGTCTAAAAGTCTTTTAAGGTAATGGAGTGTTAACTTACTCTTGACTTTATCATTTTGAGCCAACTTGCAGATGAGTGGACACATGTTTTGTTTCAAGAAAAACCTTTAGCTAGCATTGCTTAATTTGTTAATCATTTTAGCATCTGCTGGAACTAGCTAAGAAAACCAATATTGTCTCAGTAACAGAAGTTTCCCATTGTATGGTTCCTCTTTTGCCATCCCTGCCCCATAATCACATCAATGAAACCCAATTTTACTTTGAAGATTTTTTTATTCTTGTGTCGAACGTGACATAAAAACTTGTAATTGCAGATTCTTTATCCCAGGCTAACACTTGTAAACTGCTTGTAAATTTGCCTTGAACAAATTCTATGTCTGAGTAACAACAGTCTGTTTATACAGATTCCTCTTAGTTTACAGTGAAACATTTTTAATCTCCTGTTCAAACCTCGGGTATAGAGCTGACATATATAATTTAAAAGCCATGGTATTTGGCCCCCAGGAAATGGACATCACATAAAAAATGCCCTTCTCTTTTTCATAACTGATTTATTATGTTTATAAAAGGCCTACTTCAAGCATTAGATTTGAGACAGAGATCTAGTCATGTCTTTAACCTTGCTGTCCTTCAAAGAAGTGGTACTTCAATTGCTCTCCATAAACACTTAAAAAACCCAGAAATGATGTACTGGTTGTTACTAATAGGGCTGCTCTGGCCCTTTTCTGATGGATAGCTGCCTTATGCTGTTATGTCCCTCTCAGCTGCTGAACATTCCCATTATACTTTTGTGTATTTTTCTAATCATCGAGGAAATGGCAATCTTGAAAAGACTGGAGTGTCTGCTGCAAAGTGCTGAGTGCCTTTGATTTTAGCTTCTACTTAAGCATTGGGTTGTACCCACATCAACAATTAATACACTAGACATTTTTTTTTCCCCCTCGTTCTCTGGGCAGTTTAAAATGTAATTGTTACTATTCAGGGAGACCTACCTGTAATTTGATAATTTCACATTTCAGATTCAATGACTCCTTGAAGCCATGTCCAAAAGCTCTCACTGATGTGCAGTCAAACTGTCGAATATCACACAGCCCAGCATTCTCCAGCTCTATAATTTCTGGAGCCTGGTCTTCAAAGTAGACATTAGACAATGAATCTCAGTACATTAACTCGTTCATATGTACTGACATTAAGCACTATGCTTCTTTCTCTATCCAACTAAGAAAACTATGCAAACAATGAAATCTGGAGCCAGGTGAAAAAAGGCATGAACAGAAATATCTTAATTGATAAAATGAATCTTAACTTAAACACTAGGCTCTTTGTCTTCTCTTAGAACTTGATTATGAAGGAAAGAAAATATTCATCTGATAACAAACACCTGTGAATATATGTTTTGCTTTCTCATCTATGGTTCTCTACACCACACTTGCATAATAAAATCTAAATAAAACTCAGATCCTAGTAACAGGAAGGTTACAGCTATGCAAAACTATATAATGGCAACTTTTGTTTAAAGACTAAACAAAAATATGTCAGGTGCAAGTTCTTTCAGGAAATAAATTAACAAAGATTAGAACACTAAGAAATAGTTTTTATGAAGCAAAACTAGTTTTACTCCAAGAAGAATCAAACAGTTCTTTGCATTATTCCTTCACCTCTTGCTGTTTGTTTTTAAGTAGGTCACTAAAAAACAACAACATTGCAAAACAAAGTATTAACAGGTTTTGTTTTGAAAGGGTTTTACTTTTGTAGTACTTTTCATATTTTTCCAGTGTACCTACTTAACTGAATGTTCAGTGATTGTCTTCTCTACCGAAAAAAACACCCAACCCTGCCCAGCTCTATGTGCTTCATCTCTTTTCACCAGCAATTCTGCTCTCAGCACATCCAACAGTTTACACAGATATAATATCACTAAAGAGAAAAACATCCCACTTACAGTTAATAAACAGGATTACAGAGACTATAAAACATTAGGGAATCGATGGATGTGGCAGATCTTCCCTGAAGAAGATAGCATGTGAAGCCATTGCTAATCTCGAGGGAATACTCTGGATTGGAAACTCATGGAGTCATAAATTGTTTAAATCTGCCATACCAGAAGCTAAACCCATGTTTTGCCCTTCAGAAACAAGAAGACTGAATAGAAAACAATTATGGCTGTATTAATCTGGAACTAAACTTCTGCATAATGAACAGGGCCACAAAGGGAATATCTGCCAGGGTGCAAAAGCAGGAGAGAAAGGCAGCAAAATAAATGTATGTTGCACAAACATTGAGAACATTATTTAAGTATATCTCTTCCCCTCTTGCCCCTCCCCCCTCCACTTACCAGACAATATGCTGCAGTCATATGAGCTGTAGCCTTGAAAACATGCACAGCCCCATTCTGTGCATTCCCCATTACCACTGCATAGATGGGGACACCTTAGTGCAGTAAGAAGGCTCTCAACTGACCCCGCAAGTTTCAGTTGGTTGTAATGTATTTCTTCTAAAACTCTCTTCTCACATTCATTCTCTAGAAGAGGCAAGGAAGCTTCTGCCCAACTGAAGTCATCTTTCAGGAGCAAATCTGTGACACACATATTGATTGCATCCTCTGTTCGCTGGCCAAGAAGTCCACCACAAGACCTTCCTATAGTGGAGTTAGCTATTGCCTGCTGGCAGAGTAACAAAGCCCTAACCTCAGTGAGGCCAGAAGGTGTCGGCCAAGAAGGAAGAAACTTTTGGTCTGTGTCAGTGGCATGGTCCTCGGGGAAAAAATAACTATACTCCTCTAAGCCTGTCTGGGTAAGGCTTTGCAATAGAAATACTGGTTGGTATTCAAAATAATTTTGGCGTTTCCTTCTATTTGTAAAAGACTGACTTTTGTGAAGATGACCAGTATAATGATGAGAATTTCTTTTAATGCCTGAGCTTGGAGTTCCTTCCTTTTCTACACCAGTACTTCCCACTGAGGTTGCAGAGACATGTGTGGTTCCTAATGATGTTTTGTGAAGTTTGCTTTTATTATCCTGCCTCTGTAGAAGTGTAGATGAATCTATTTCATGTGCAGATGAACGTTTCTTTAAGCCTTTGACAAGATCAAGAGGACCAAGATACTCAGCAGTGACATCCAGTCCTGGTATCAAAGAAATAAATCTACCGTTCTCACTATCTTTACAAGACAGAGGAAGTTCTGATATAGAAACTCTGTCAAGTTTGTCCACTGATCGATATAATCCATCATCTTCAAGTGTGCAGTCACAGAAGACTATTTTTCTAGATGACGTTAAAGAAGCAGGTGTCTTGTCAAACAAGCTCTCTCCTGGTGGAATTCTGGAGAAGAAAGAAAAAGATGACACTGTATCAGAACCTCCTTGTCTATTTTCATTGTTTCAGTAAAGCATTAATGTTTTTTCTGGGTTTTGTTGATTCATACTTCTTCAGCATAAATCACAGAATCTGCAGCATGCAGATTTATTTCAGGACCCTACTTAAAAGACAAAAACATGAGAGCAACTTGCAATAGAAGAATTGAGAGAAGTGGATCTTATCTGTGTACCTCGATATTTTGTTCAACACCTACTCAAACTAATCTTAGGTTGTATTACTTAAAAACTAATTTGGCTCTTCAGTTTCAATTTGTTCTAAAATTAATAATGGAACATGCTGATGACATTTTAACATTAATTTTGAAAGTTAGGAAGATTTTGGTTTTTTTTTATTTTAATGAGTCTTCAAGACCGCAAAAGAAAGGTTGAACCATTTGACTTAAACAGTAGTATTTTGATACCTCCATTCCTTCATAAAACTAAAAAGAGCATCAGCATGGTTTGGGATTTCCTCTCCACTTGCAGTGTGGTAGTCATTCTCTGCACTTCCATCAAAGGTGCCACAGAGTCCCACTGTATGTCTGTAATCTGCACTGGGTGCCCTCAGTGTTAGGCTCATTCCCCATTCACTCACATCAGCACGAACGAAAGCCCCAGAAGAAAACAAAACCTAAAAAGAGATTGATGATGCCATCATGAGAAACAGTGTTTTTTATTTTACCTAGTAAAAGCAGGTATGTCTGTTAACAAGGAACAACTGGAAACGGTCAGACATATAAAGACATTCTGTTAAATTCTGGCTCTAAATATTATGGATTACACAGATTTCATTATTTCTTCCGCTCATGAAGCCCTGTAAATAGACCCTATGCATCTCAACCTTAGCAGGCAGCTAGTTGGTGCACTATAGGTCCATAAACTTCATCCATCATTAGCAGGTGAATTGTCAAAGGTCAGTGACTGCAAAACCACAGAGAATTAAAGAAGAGCTGGGCTGCTCGTTCTTCACATACCAGCAAATGGAAAGGGATGATTCCAGCAATATTAATAGACTCTTTGGTAGAACCTTTCTTAACTTCCTTTTCGTCAGCTACATGACTCGGTGTGTTAGTAGCTTAAGATAAAGTTCCTTTCAACCTGCAAAGCTGATCCCAAATGTTCTACATAGCTTAAAGTTGTTTCAATTATTTAGTACTTAATACTAGAAGTCTCAAGAACAAAATCCATCACAAATTTACAGGCCATTTATTTTATTGTCTTGCTGTACAAATTTGAGCAAGTCACTTAATTTTTCTGGTTCCTCAGTATTCTTTTAAATTCTCTATTCCCTAACGTCATCTTAAGATCTGAGGTCTTCAGATTAAGTGTTTCAGATAAAAGACAAATATTTAAAATCTTCTTATACCAATAGACACACCCAAGTTGAAAAGGCTTATCTGTTTTTATGGCTTGCCTTTCAGACCTATAGAGTGATAAAAGAGCAGTTGAGGCCTTCATTTTTACATTCTACTTCATTTGTAGTTCAGTGGAGTCCTGCAGTAATTCTATCTACAAAACACTACAGAAAATTACAAAAGCAAATGTGAATGTTTAACTGAGGGCCAGATTCTCCAGACAGACCATCTACACTTCTAAGTCTGTGGATGTCATTTGGCAAACTTCATTATCTGCATGCTGAGCCTCCCAGTGTGACACTGGCAGGAGCAAAACAGCACAGTGAGATCTTATTTTAGAACCTAAGGCTCCTAAATAAGTGATAGTGAATTTGAAATCCACACTTTCCATGCAAGGGTTGTATACTGTCATTGACAGCATGGCTCCAGAAAGGTATGCATATTGACATCTCCTTATTTTTGAGGACAACACCCTTTACTCACAAGGAAAACACTGACCAAAGGACTATGATTGTAAAATAAACATTATGCTATTGCTTAATTGCAAAAAATAAGGAACGTTTTAGTTCTTAAGTTAGTGTGAATTCATAATAATGACTGCAGGGATAACCATTATATATGCAAGCAATTTTTGCTACTTACTGTTACTTTTCTTCCTTCGTAGGATTCAGTGATTCTGACATTACTTCCTGTTGTGTCTCTACTTATTACAGATAAGTGTGGCTGTGACTCACGTAGCTGACCACTGCACATGTCAAATGCAATTATATCACTTCCTTCTTTGGCAACAAAGCCACAGTTACAGGATGCTGGGTAGTGAAGACTTCCACAGTCCCACTGACGAACATGAACTTCAAAATCTCGAGATGTACTCTTATAGAGGACAAATGTTCCTGTTTTAAAATTGTCATAGAGTCTGGAATCAAAAGAATAATACGTGATATCACTTTGATTATAAATAACTGTATCACCCCATGCCAGCAGCTTTATTTTAAAAGACATTTTAAAATAGGGAGGGACTGTTTACAAGGGTGTGTAGCAATTGGACAAGGGACAATGGCCTTAAACTAGAGCAGGGTAGATTTAGATTAGACATCAGGAAGAAATTCTTCACAATGAGGGTGGTGAAGCACTGAAACAGGTTGTCCAGAGATGTGGTGGAGGCCCCATCCCTGGAAACATCCAAGGTCAGGCTTGAGGAGGCTCTGAGCAACCTGATATAGTAAAACAGGTCCTTGTGCACTGCAGGGGGGGCTGGACACTAGATAATCTTTAAAGGTCCCTTCCAACCCCATACATTCTATTATTCAAAAGATTTAAAATATTTGGTGATCTTTGATACTGCAACTAATTTTCCTGCATCAGAAAGACTAAGCAGTACAGTCCACAAACCAACACAACTTTGTTCTGAACATACACCATAATATCTTCTCCTGGGCAGCTCTAAATCAAGAAAATGAAACCTGTTTTGCAGCAGAAAAATAAGGAAAATCTCAATATTTTTATTTCTATGGCAGTACACCTATGCAGCAAGAGCAGTAAGATGCATAGCAGTGTGCATGCGGTGGGCAGCTGCTGAAGACTGCATAAGTACCCTTGATAACATGATTTAGAAAGTCACACACTTTTCAAAACATCTGCTTTCTGAAGATGGAGATTGGAAGTGCTTATTCCCAAAGAGCTGAAAATTATTTAAGATGAAAACCATAAATAGTGACTTCTTTTTTTTCCTTAGGGCTAGCCATCTGTTCCCTGAAGCAAGGTTTAAACAGCCAATTTAATGATTCAGCAGTGAGAAGAAGGGAAAAAAAATAAAAGAAAAAAACCTAAACTGTTGCTGCAAGTTTAACAGCCTCTTGGCTATAAATGGCATTGAAAATTAATTGCATAATGGTGATTTGGTTTATGTAAAATGGGCCAGCCGACGAACTGCTGATGGCTACCCTATTGGGACTACACAGGATTACCCATGATTCAGGAAGGACAGTTCATTTTGTATTTGTTTCCCCAGTTTGTAAAATAAATTAGCAATAGACTTCACCCTTTAAAAGAAAGTTCTTTCCCCATAGCATCATTGTTTTATAAGAGAGCTTGATCATAATGCATCAATGGTTAAAACACCCAGGGAAACCATCACTTTCCACTGAAGGTCAAATTGCAAGATCAAGATAACCCCAGAGACTTTATACTACTACTGCCAATCACAGTACTATCAGAGAAGCAATTAGAATTTGGCTCTTCCCTGTCTTTATCAAGTTCCCAAGAAGAACAGGGTTGTGGGCTGAACATCCTTTTTTGGTGGCAACATATCCTCCTCATCTCACTCTGTCACTTGAAAAAAATGAGCTAACTTGTATCACCAGCATAGATTTTAAAAAAACAAACAAAGCCAAAACACTCTTAAAATTAAGAGCAGCAACCCAGTGATTACCTTCCATCAAATGTAATTATATGAGGGTCAGTAAAGGAGTAGCAGTAGGCAGTGGGCAGATCCTTTACTGTAATCTTAAAAAAAAAGCATAGTAAGGTCATGTTAGATTAAAAAATAAACAGACTCAGTCACATTATTTATCTTATCATACTAGTTAAATTTATAACAAAGATGTTATTAGAACATTAAATTAGAATCCATCTAAGTACTCATATTAATAGTCAAAGGTTTAAAAACAAACACACAAAAACCCCCAGAAAAAAACAAAACCTCCCAATGTAATTCAAGGGAAAACATATCATTTTAATGAAAATAAAACAATGGAAAATTGACTACTTAGAAATCTTGGTGCCAGTCCACACATCTCAACTGAAACAGATGCTTCATTATATCTGCCACATTTCTGGCCAGTTGCTTTTACAGGGCTTAACATGAAGATTTTCAACCTGTGTGCTTTCTGGAACGTAGCCATTCCACAGAAAATTTTCACTGGATATAGGTTCAACTGCAATTCTGGTAATTCTGTCTCCATCCTGCATAAAGTCTGTCACAGCAGTGAAATAAATTACAGCTTGACTACAGATTCCGTTGTTGCAGGGTTTCTGCAGAAGATCCACGTGACAAGAAGAAAGAGCCAAGTTTAAACCTAACTGCTCTTTACCTGTTTTAATGAAAACACATCGTTAGTGAGTTTTCCTCTTAACAAGTCACATTTTGAATACTACTGCTAATATAGATAATAACTTATTCACAGGCATTTTCATAAATGAAAATAACTATGCATTTTCCTTGGCTTTGGTCATGCAAAACCCCCTCTCTACCCCTTTATACACACACCCAAGAAAATGCTTTTGAATTTTCTAGCTTCATAGTCAAATGAAAATCATTATAGTCTTGCTGATGTCACATAAAAATGGTTGTCTGCATAGGCAAAGCACCTCCTGGAGCTCTCAAGACTCGTGCCTGAGAAAGGACTACAGAGAATAATAGTGACATTAAAAAATGGGGACTTCACAACTGCATATACAATACTTGCAATACAACAGGACAACAACACAAACTTTGTAAGTATTACAATATTCTGTCTATTCAAGCTTTAAAGAATATGGTTCTGATATCCAAAGCTGCCAAAAACACCTGCTAACTTCGGCAAATAATGCAATATGAACACATTCTTCCATACTTTCAGCAGCAGAATACACAGCCTGTGAATATGTTCTTTTAACATTATAGAAAATATTTTACAATGTAACAGATTCTCCAAAGAAACAGACCAGAGGGAACATTTTGGAAAGAAATTACACATTAAAAAATGCAACACAAATCAGGATAATATTTACCTTTATCAACAGTATTTAGTATTAGCGAGATTTTGCAGTCACTTTCAAGATGGCTAAATTCAAGACAAGGAATAGGAATGCTACTTTCTATTGCTAGTCTGTATTCCTTCCCATCTTCTGATATATCATATGTTTCTGGATGTATCTAGCACAGAAGAAATTGTACTTAAAACACAATCTTTGTGGATGAACTACAGCATTGCTTACTAACTAGCTAGGAGTCAAGTAAAAAAACTTAGAGAACTGAATGTGATAGTGCATGGCCCATTTCCACTTCATCAGGCTTATTTAGATGGTCTGAAAAGCAGTGGCATACTGGGGAAAAGATGACACAGCAGCAAGAGTCTTGAGAATAAAGGGCAAGGATAAGGAAAGGCAACAGTAAAGACCAGCTAGAAAGGTAAGGGATTAGAAAACCATATTAGTACGACAAAAATGTATTGTCTGGGTTACTTCTGGAAACTAAATCCCAGAGTCTGGCACCATGAGAGGCTGTTGGTATCTGCCAAAACTACGTCAGAAAAAGCAGCAGCAGTTAAATGTAAGGGAGAACTGTATGCCAGGACTCAGGTCTGAGCTGTGGCCTTCCTTAGGTTACAAATATAACATAATTCAGTGGCAGTTGATAGAGACCAGGGCTTTCACCACGTTGTTATAACTTGTGCGAGTTGCCAATTCAGCCTTCCAACACAGAAGCACAGAAGGGGGGAGCACAGAAACAGCTTTGAAACTCCTGCTTTTGGGCAAATTTAAGTTCACTGCAGGCAACAACATGTTCTACTAATTCACAATTAACACATTTTGAACACCTCCTAGTTAGAGGATTGACTGCTGTAGAAAATCAGAAAGACTGCAATTACAATAAAGTAAAAACATTATATTTCAAAATTACCTTAATGCCAGCAAAAAATTCCTTGCTTTCAACAGAAGAGCTTTGTATATCTGGCTTCTCTGTGAGAAAACTAGAGCTGCTACAATAGATCTGTAAGGTAAAAGCAAAATAATATCATACATTTTTGGTATAAAGTGGCCATGTAAGGATTAAACCCATACATCATGGGTCAGTCTGATGGATTTATCATGCCCAGTTCTCTGTTCATTCAAGAAGTTACCAATTGCCAGTGGTCCAGCTTAACAAAAACATAGAAACGGATTGAGCACACTAAGACTTTTCCCCGGTATATTCCAACAGTGGTGCAGACATTTCTTGAACTAAAGGCTGCACACAAACCATCATGTTTAACAAGCATCTAAGTCAAAGGATTTAACAAATCCCCTTCTTAAGCATTTCTGTGCCCCATGTCATCTTTGGCAATACATCCTATACTTTATTACTCATAATTTACTTTTTATTGTCCACTTCATATTTGTTACCTTTTAATTTTTTTTAGTGCACTTTAGATCTTAGATTATGCAAAACAACCATCCCCTCCTCCTCCTCTTCTTACTATGTTTTTTGCTGCTGTTACACGTTTGGATAATCTTTCAAGCTGAAGACTTCCTCATGATTTCCCTCCACTGAACCAGTTCCATGCTACTAGACACTGTGGTTGTGCTTTGGTTTGTAGTTTTTGTTTTTTTTATTTTGCTGTATCCATTTGAGACATACTGACCACACATGCAATAACTGAGATCCGGAGAAAATCAAGGATTCACAGCAGCAGCAGGCAGTCCATGACTGTGCCTTTCCTTTAGACTGTCACCAAGCTAACACTGCCATGCAACTATTCACCAAGTCCCCAAAGGATTTCTGAGGATTAGCAATTGCTATTGTTGTTCATAAACCATCCAAGCAGCCTGACATTTGCTTAAACACACATACACACATGCACCAACTGTGTGGTTTTTGTGTTTTATTTTTACTAGAAAAAATTAACCCATAGTTTGGTATACACAGGTAGAAAGCTTATTGATTTCCCGATGCTTGAACTTCTAAAATTTAACATGAGAGCCTACATCTTGATTCTTCTACTACACGTTAGTGCAGGTACTCCCACTGCTTTTGATGGTGGAGATTAAACCATTTCAATCTGATCTTAGACACCGTCATCAAGCAGCAACTCAATATTCATTCACAGAAAATAAATTTATCTAAGGAATCAACAACATAACTTCTCACAATCTCTAGCTCTTATAGCCTCTTACTTAGATGCAGTTGCATCCAAAAATCCTCTTAATTTACCATATCAAACAAAATCACAGTAGAGGAGTGAAGAAGATGCAACTTGAATAAACATATATCTCCTGTAGACACACTGCATCATACTGAGACAGACTGTCTCAAAACCTTAATAATAGTGATAAATATTGATATATTCTGTGGTATTTCCACATTCATATGGACACTTTTGATGTAAACAACAACTAGAGGCAATACACTTCTGCCAAGAAAAATTATATAGCAAGGTGCTTTGACTCTGTCTAACAACTGTTAGTTTCTACTGTGCATTTAGGAAATTATATGCCTTTAGCTAAAATAGCTATGGAGAACAAATAACAGTTACTAAGATACAAAGATAATATATTTATTTTTAACATACCCTGTCTCCAAGTCTGACATTTATCCCATCTAGTTCTAGAAGTGAGAATGCATGAGCTGCTGTCTCATGTTTCAGTTGTTCTTTGATACCATCAGGAGAAAGTCTTGACCAAGTTACAATGAATCCAACTGAGCTGTTTGCAAAAGGAACGTCAAAGGTACACCTTAGATAAATGCTGCTTTTGATCAACTCTGCTACAACTTCAGGAATGGCTGGTAGTGGTGGTGACACAGATGGAGATGATGAAGTAGCCAAGTTACCTAGTCAAACAGAAGTGTGGTTTGTGCATTTTTCTCTATGCAAAAGTAGTAACAGATGAAAATCACAGAATTATAGAATCATTAAGGTTGGAAAAGACCTTCAAGATCATCAAGTCCAATCATCAGTCCTGCAACCCTGTGACCACTAAACCATCTTCTAAAGCACCACATCTACCTGCTTTTTGAACACCTCCAGGGATGGTGCCTCCACCACCTCCCTGGGCAGCCTGTTCCAGCGCCTCACCACTCTTTCAGTGAATAATTTTTTTCCTAATATCCAGCCCGAACTTCTCTTGGCCCAACTTGACGCCATTTCTTCTTGTCCTATCACTAGTCACTAGGGAGAAGAGGCCAACACACACCTCACTGGAACCTCATTTCAGGTAGCTGTAGAGGGTGATGAGGTCTCCCCTCAGCCTCCTCTTCTTCAGGCTGAACAGCCCCAGCTCCCTCAGCCTCTCCTCATAAGGCCAGTTCTCCAGACCCCTAATCAGCCCGGTTGCCTTTCTCTGCACCCTCTCTAGCACCTCAATGTCCTTACTACAATGAGGTGACCAAAACTGCACACAGTGCTCGAGGTGCAGCCTCACCAAAGCCGAGTATAGGGGTAAGATCAGCTCCCTGGCCCTGCTGGTCACACTATTCCTCATGCAGACCAGGATACTGTTGGCCTTCTTGGCCACCAGGGCACACTGCCAGCTCATGTTTGACCGGATGTCAGTCAACACCCTCAGGTCCCTTTCTGCTGGGCAGCTCTCCAGCCACTCCTCAAGCCTGTAGTGCTGCTGGGGGTTGTTGTGGCCAAAGTGCAGGACCCGATATTTGGCTTTATTGAAACTCATGCCATTGGCCTTGGCCCATCAATCAAGCCTGTTCAGATCCCCCTGCAGAGCCTCCCTACCCTCAAGCAGATTGACCTTCCCACTCAACTTAGTATCATCTGCAAACTTACTACGGGTGCACTTTGACATATATTTTTCTGATTAATACACTAATAATATTTAACTTTTTAATACGTGGAATTATTAGATAATTGCTTAGAGAATCAGAGAAAATGTGTATGCTCCTTTCATTAATTATTAAAAGGAGAAAAAGCTCTTTATCAGACTTTGATTATATTGTAGCCCATAGGAAGGCCGGGAGGGAAAAAAAAACAAGGGAATAAAATACAATTAATTATTTTACCAGACAGGAGAGAGCAACACACAAAGAAATTTGCATGACAGAAGAATATTTTCTCTACTTATGAAGGGGAAAAATAAAATTAAACAAAACAAAAAAATATGTTAAAAAGGAGCAGAACAAGCAACAGTATTATTTGCAGACTCCTCTTATATTTGATTCCTAAAGAATCAAAGTTATCTGTAAATCACCATTATTAAAATTACTTTTTAACATTTTGGTACTTATTCTGAACATTATGCTGAGAAAGTATTTTTGTAATCCAAGATCTGAAATTGCCTCCAAACTGCTCATTTTGCAACAAACCGAGCAATACTGTTGATAACATGAACATGCTTTTATTCAGGACAGAGTATGACTATGTTGACACTATTAGGACATAGAAGTACAGAAAATTTTGAAAATCAAAGCAAAATACTCACTGCTACAGATGCCTTGATTTTCCATTCTCTCAGGATCACAGGTCTGTAGCTTTGCACCTGAAAAGAAAAAAAAAATTGTTCTTAAATTGTGTTTTCATACACATACAGAGTATGCACGCCAATGCTTCTAAGTTATTGCCCTATGTTAAAAATACACCAAATACCACTAATTGAAGCATAAATTAGAAGAACAGAGGCAGTCTTGTAATTCGATTCATATACAGTTATAAGAGAGCTGGTAGAAAGCCTTGCATTGGAAATCACAAGTAGATTGGCTATACATAGGAGGAAGGGTACAGAACATTCTACTACCTATACAATTTCTACCGCAGATGTGTCCAGCCAACACATACAGATATTGTTAGTGAATACAAAAGAAATTAAACTATTCTCTTGAAATTGCATTTTGTCTCCCTGAATTCTCATCCCAATGCTTTTTCCTTAACTGTAGCCCTGGACAGCCAAATTCAGCATAGACTTGCTTTGAAAAAGGTCACCTTTCTCATAAGGGCCTAAGAAAAAGTTCTGGTGCACCTCTATAATTTGGTACTTTGAATGTTATTAAAAAAAGAAGTGGAATTTTGACTAAAAATGAAAATATCAGTGCATTTATAACAGGAGAAGAAAGAGGTTAGTCACTCCACTCAAACTAAGCCAGAGAGGCAGGAGCAACACTCAGAACCACATTCACCAAAAAGAACAAAAAGGAGATTTTCAAGTTCCATTCTTCAGTGATACAATGTTTGAATTCCTTTAGCACATAGAGGAGAGACTGTTTGAAAATTTGCATCCAGTGTTTACAGCTGTCAAATTTTAAAGAGAAAACAGAGTACACATAGTAACCTAGATATAAAAAGTAGCACAAGAGTACAATGCACTTTGCATGAAAACCATCTTAAAACAGGGCTTTTAAACTCAAAATGTGTTTCAGATTAAAAGTATTCAGCAGACCCAAACGAGAGTTATGTTTCTTGCCTACTTTGTTTTGAGGCAGTAAAAATTTGGTATTTTCCTGTCTGTGTTTTTCATCTCTCCTTTTCATAACCTTTCATCCAAAGCAAATATAAAGTTCTATATTGCAGAAATTCTTCACTGCTTCAGTCACTTGCATTTTGGAATGCCCCATTTCTGGCAATGTTTTTTTCCTATCAATAAATCCTTGGAGAATGCCTTAACAACTGGACCTAAAGGTATAATGATAGGCAATAAAGCACCAGAAAACCCAGAGAGTTTTGCTATTAAGCTTTTGAAAGCAGCCAGTAATAGAGAAGATTACTTAAAGCAATACAGTATATGATGCATAAAAATATTGCTCGTTTTTTTCACAACGGTGTGTTAGACAAGATAATAAGAATTTCCTACTACACTGATTTTCCACTATTTCACAGCATTTATAACTGTCATGATTTAACCATGCCTAAGTTACCTAAAACATCACGTGTTTCGAGCTGCAAATACAAACATACCTGTGCTGCACAAGGGTCCAAGAAAGCAAAGATATTGCAAAAGAACTCCAGTTCTTTCTCACAGTACTAAGAAAGTGTGTCTCAGTAGAGCATATTGCTGAGCAGTGTTGAATTTTCTTCTAGCAAGAATGTGTGGACTCTCCAGAAAGATTATAAAAGACTTACAGTAAGAAAAATATTCCTAATTATGCTAAAAAGTAATTGTTACAAATGGAGTTTGGTCAAGTTCTTAAACAAAATTTACTCTGACACACAACTCTATGCATATTCAGAAATGGATATTTGCAGAGTATGTGTGCCATTGTAGGTACTCTGTATGTTGACTTCTAGACGTGTCTTACACACCCTCCTCATTAAATGGAAATGTTTGGGTGCTACATGTAAGTTAAGAGGGGGTAATGTGAACCCACCTTACCATACTAAATCATTTTTCTATCATATCAATATTAAAAGTAAGGATTGTGAGACGTTTTAGCACACAGAACTATTTCCAGACATTTCCACTTGGGGAAATATCGGAGAAACACACCTACTCATAAGCACACCCACCTGGAAGAGTTACAGCATGCAGTTTCTTACCTTCTGCACAATACCCCATGCATCCTTGAGTGGGCTGCAGTAAGTAAACAAAGAAATCCCCACAGTTCCTCACACTGACAGGGATCCGGAAAAGACAGCAATCTTTTGAAGCACTGAAGAAAAACTGCCATGTAGCACAGGCTGTTAACTGTTTGATCTCACCAGGTCGAGGCAAGGATTCTGACTCTCTCAGAGACAACCAGACAGGGGCTTGAGTACCACAGTGATTCATCTTCAGCATCAGAGAAAAACATCAAAAAATGGTTAAAGGTACATCAAACTTCATGTGCATTCAATTAATTTCCTGCATGAGCTGTTAGCAAAGTGTAAACAGTATAATTGAGGGCTTGCTTACTTGCTTGCTTCTCAAGGTTGAATACACACAATACACACAAAAGAAACTTAAGTCCTTTTTTGAGTCTAACGAATTTGTGTTTCTAAAGACAGGCTATAACTTAGTGCCTGAAGAACTTAACCAGGAGACACACAAGTATTTTGCCCAAAAAATCTAACAGTTGTGTCATGGCTTAGTGAGTTACTCTACACTTGTTAACCTACAGTAACTGTGTGAATGCTATCAGAGTGCAGCAAATACATGGTAGAACATCCACACACTGAACGTAAACTAAAGGTGCTAAAGCTGACACTTTGCCAGGGACTGAAGGCTCAGCTAACCTTGGCATTTCTTCTAAGATATCTGGCCAGCTAATGTAAGGTTACTGACTTGCAGCCCTAGTCAAATACGCAAGACATCTGATGAGCCCTCTGTCTCAATTCCCCTTTTAAAGCAAATATGCTTGTAGCACGCCGTGTAACAACCACAGAGACTTTGTAGCAACAGTAAACCCTTTGGTGTTTACAACCAGTGGACTTCACAAGGTCTGTGGTCCAGATGCTCATTCAACAGCCTTGTTCAGTGCTTCTCTTCACAGATTGAGGAGAAGCTCAAAATTCTGGTGTCTTATAAACACCACTGTGTCTATAAGAGGTCTTCAGGCCAAGGAAACTGCCATGCAGGTCACAACAGTAGTACGGATCACGGTAACCAACAAATACGTCTGACTTAGCAGACACCAGAGTTTACCAGAGGAACACAGAAAAACGAATTCTGAGAAAAAGAAATAAAGAAGGAATCTGGTTCATGAGTTACCAGACTGATCACCTCCTGCATTGCATGTGCTGCAGAAAGCAAACTGAAGAGAAACACTTACAAGGACACAGTATGTTAACACCAGAATGTGGAAAATCTTCACATGAAAACTATAAACCTGAAACTGTGAGATTTTGAGAACCTTTTCTCCTTCGTACATCACCTGAAGTATTCCTTTCTTTGACCTGAGCATGAAATGAAGTCTCAGATCATCTGCAGACTCATCGAGCAATTACTCATCTCAAAAGTATACTTTTCTTAATCTCAAATATCTGACCGCACCATCAATCCACCAGGCAGACAGAATTAATGAGAATTAGACAGAAAAGGGATGGATTGTTAACAGTCTGAATCTCTGACAAGGATTAAATATAGCTATAATAAAAGTTCTAAAAGGAAAGAAAGGAGAAGACTGCCCAAACAAGACATCCATTTTAGCTTGGTTTTAATGTTTTGACTTTGAGAATTCAAACTTACAGACTTGGGTTTTGTCAACACATGCAAAGAAGCAGATGTCAATGCATAAAATGAATTTGTTGAGTAAGATTTGAATCAACCTCTTTCCAACTGCAATTATCTGGATTCCTCTGTATCAAGGTGGTAGCCTATTTTTACCAAATATTGATCAAGCACTGAGAACCTTGGTCAGATTTCTAAAAATTTCGTAGCTGTTTCTTTGCATAACAGTATCCATTCTAAGAAAATAAAACTAGTTAATGAATTTGTTTGTATTAAATATAACTGAAAGGAAGTCCTTCAGAAATCACACTTTTTGTTAGTGTTTTGCAGTACAAAAGCCTGGATAACAGTAGTCTCCCCAGCACAGCCCCTTGAGTCCTGGGTTACCTGCATCTTAAAGGTACTTCAGTGGCTTTATGTTGCTATAAAGATTAAATAAAATATAAAGTAAATAAATTAATAATCAATCAAACAATGAAATAAATAAAGAGGGGCTGCTATAAACTCAATTTGATTTTATTAGTATGGTTTAACTGTTTTGTATTCCTCTCAAAGTATTTCATTGCTGGGCTTTTATCCCCCCTCTTTTTTTTTTTTTTTCTTTTTTTTTAAGACAGTGACCAGGCAATTTCAATTAATTGGAAAAATAATATTTTAAATAGTCTATTTACTTTTTTTTTTTTTTTAACAAGGAAATGTTTCAAAATAGGAAACTACAAAGATACATTTCTTTAGAAAATAACAGCCACAGGGATGTTGGTAGGGCTCCAAAATCAAGAAGTACAAGTCTGAAGTATTAAATATCCCAAGTAATTCTTCAGTGTTAGGGGATTTACAGATGACAAGGCAGCTAATCTTGGGTTAGCTTTGTTAGTTCAAGTCACTTCAGGAGTAATCTCTTCCCTCCTCTAACAAGACCTAACAAGTCCTAACAGACTGACCCTCACAATCTTTACAACATGATATCTTTGCTATGCTGCCACTGAGAAAATCTTTTTTAGCTGTGACTCCAAATGACAGTTTTTGAATGCTCTAAAAGGGATGCAATTTAGCTTCATCTGCTATTGCCCATTCTGTGTAAAATTTTCAATGCTTAAGACTTAACTGTCCAGTTAACACACTTTAATATACCCAAGTATTTAGAGGAAATGGGTACTCTGTATTTCTTCACACCAGTCTCCAGAGTTGTATTATTTTTTATACCTATCTTAGTGAAAAATTATTAAGAAAAAAATATTATAATCAAATGAGTTGTAACAATACCTCTATGCACTTGGTTGGCATTTCAGCAGGCTTATCAAAAATCATAAAGCGATACCATCCTGGTGTTAGGGAATGGTCACATATTAAATCCTGAAGAGCTGATTGCTGGAGGTGGGATGAATCAAAATCAACGCTTCGGTAAGGGTTCTGCAGGATCTGGTGTCCACCAGGAGAGCATTCAAGAACTATGGAGCAAGAGTATTTAGAGTATTAAGATGGAATGCCTAACAAGTATTTTTAACTAGGAAATACGGATATATCATAATACAGTGTGAAGCTACTTTTACTGAAAAACACACTGAAGTCCTAGTCACAGCAACAAATGGGTGTGTTAGCAGTCCAGAATGAAACAGAATTGATCATGTGGTAACTTCCCCTTATTTAAGTTGATAATAAAGGCAAGTTAATCACCACATTAGGCATTTACACCAGATGTAAAAACAGTGGAAAAGAATATGTTTATACTTTCTCTCTGGATTTTGATTTTCTAATTCCACTGATGTTTATTCCACTGAATAAAAATGGAGTGTTGGACATCTGAGAGGATAAAAACCTTACCTCAAGAGAAGTAAGGATTATCCAAAAGTCTTTTGTATATAGGCTACCATTTTAGAGGGTTCTTAGGCATGAAGTTAAGAATTCCTGCTAATGAATGAGAGGTAGCAGCACACCATTTGCAAGTCTACATGCAGATAATAACAAAAGTGTGTATGTAAATGGTAAGTTACTGACTTACACATTTTAAGTCAAGGTGCATGATTGACATACTAAATTTTAATAAAGCAGATACAACTGACAAACCTATTCTTTTGGATCTATGTGACATTATGGTCTCAAAAACAAAAATCTCAAAATTGCTGGTAGGTAAAAATGAAGGAACAGAAACTAGAGAAGTCTTTACAACAGTTTAAAAATAAAATGCAGACTTATTCAGAAATAAAACAGAATGCCAAAATTTCTGAGTTTGATCTGGCAGCTGAGTTGACTTCTGACAAAGACAGTAACAACAGAAGTTTTGACTAATGGCATATTTGTACTGATCGGCCTTTCTTGCTCAGAAATGTGCTAGGGAAGTCAAAGTAGGGAAAAGTAAAATAAAGGAATGATTATAAAGTAGTAACATTGAAAATATACATATCTATTTACCTTGCTTTTGAAAACGGATACCAGCTGATACTGATCGTGAATTGAATTTCAGGTAATACTGAATGACAGTTAATCTTCATTCTTGCATCTACTATGCTACTAATGAATTTTTTTAATGCAGCTGTAAGCAAAGCTCTGCATTTTGCATATTAACAGTCTGATTTTCAGTTTCACTCCCAGGTTTTTTATTTGTCCCATATTTTGCACAGTGTAATTTCATAACTCATTGCAAACATATTTTGGTTCGAATCATGTAATAATGTACTATCTACCACATTCTTTCATATCATTGTTCAGATAACTGCAATTACAAAACAGTTTCAAATCAGGTAATTCCCCTCCTTCAAATGGAGAAGATGAGCTGTGAAAAAACAGACTTCATCTCTTTCAAGCACAGTGTGAGAATCCCATATAGTCTTTCAAAGACAAGATTTAATCTGCTATAGCTCTAGGCTACCAAGCAGGTAACAATAGCTTTATCTTCTATCCTCTAAGGGCAGATGGAAGTCAATGTGATTGACTGTGCTACCACTGTGCTTCTGAGTTGCATGTAGTAGTAGCCCTTAGGCTATTCATGTCCATACAAATTGACCTTACTAAGAATTTATCCCTCATTGGAATTTGAAGAAAAGCCCTTGAAGAATCACAGGTCAGTCATGTGTGTTATTAAAATGTTTTCCAAGCAAGTTTCAGCACAAACAGTTTACGAACCATGGCGAAAGTTTCCTCCTGTCTTCTATTTTTTATTGGAATTGTCCCTTTCATATAGCACCCTCATTAGTTTTCTTTCCTGTAACTGAATCACTCCTGAAACAATTAATATATGTTACCTTTTCCATTAATAAATCAAGCTAGACATGAGACAAGTCTTTATTTTCTTTTCCTCCACAGTTTAATTAGATCATCGTTTGATGTATCTTTAAAACAGCTGACTGTACTCGCTTGTAATGGGGTTATAAATCCTACTGAAAATCAAATTATACGTTTCTTATTATTATGCACATCATTTTAAATGTCACACAACTCCCCATGTATTCTTTCTTCCTTTTTAGAAATATGTTAGCATTTCCATAGTTACTGCTTGGAAATCTCATGTTGCAGAACACTAGCTGATTTTTTGTTTTCTGGTATTTTCCTTACCCATCCTAAAAACAATTGAAAATAACTGCCATAATCAATAATACAAATGAAAATATTTTATTACACATCTTTGGGTGTTACTACAGAAACAGGTAATACTGCAACACAGTAATACAGAATGTTGTGTTAGATGTGAAAAAGTTACCCCTGCAGAACAGATCCACTCAAATCACAGGCAGCTAAGAGAGGGGCTAGCTAAATTGTCCACTGAAATAATAGTGTCCTTATTCAGGACTTACATTAAAAAAACCTAACCAAACAAACAAACAAACCCATCCAAAAATCCAAACTATATAAGCACTCTCTCAAGCTTCATTCTCAGAATGACAAATACCAATTTTGGTGTAATGCTCCAGAAAAGCTTTGCCTGTGTCTTAACACCCAGCAGTTTGCAACCCAGTGAGTCAAGCCTGACAAAATAAAAAGGAACTGAAAACAGTCTGATACTTGATAGCCCTAAGGAAGCTTACCTACAGGGCAAACTTACCTACCAGCTTTGCCTAGTGTGGGAGAAACGTTAATATGGGAAGGCATATATGCTACTGTTGACTTAAAGCATCTTAATCCAGTCACAGAACACAGAACATTCTGACACGTTCTTTTACAAAACAGAAAACTCCTGGAAATATTTTTGTGTATATTGAAACACTTTTTTTTTTTTTTTTTAGGACCTTTACATGCATTAGTGATTTAGCAACTTCAAAAATAAATACTTGCTTTAGAACAATGAAATCAAACTTCTAATTACAAAATACACAAATGAATACTTAAGACTTTGAAATTCAGCCTCCTTTGTAGATTATGCACCATTGGTTTAACTTAACCTAGTGGATAGACACACAATACACTCCATTTTGTGTGGAGGTCCAAATACCACATATTGTCTGCTAGAAAGGCAATGTGTCTTGGGAAAATATGCAGCTGTTTCCCAAGAATTTGAATTTATTTATCATATTCAGTGCTTCTTCCCACAAAAACTGTATATACTGTCTTATGGCTCTCTATGGTTCCTTAACTGAGGTGCTGGCAATCCAGGAAAAATTTGGTTCCACATTTGCTTCTTCCTGAGTGCCTTCAGGATTAATACAGTGAGCTTTGCCTGGACCCACCCCAGACCTACTTGGACCTGCCAGATACTGAGAAATGTGACCCTAAGCCAGAAAATCATTCATCTTCTGCAATGCTGCAAACAGAAGGATAGCATTGTGCTGGAGGACGAACAACAGGAAGTGCTCCACTTGATCATGGCTACAGCTCACAACTGAAAAGCTTAGGTCCCATTACTAAACCCAGTCCTGCAGTCCTGAGTTTGTATTATGAAAGCTTCCTTGTTCAGAAAAATAGCTCATTTCAGGATTAATCATGCATTTTGGATACCATATATCTGGTTTGTTTGCCACCCAAACTTCACTGTATGTATTTGTTGCAGTGGGTTATTCTGAGAGCTGGTTTGGTGATTTTCTGGTGATTGTTTTTTTTTCTGGCTGCTCTTTGCATTGGGCAGATTGTCATCTATCTGAGCAGATTAAAATGCAAAAATATATGAACTAGTATACCCACATCAGACCTTTTGGAGAGACATATAGATGAAATCTCTGAAGTTACAATGCTACCTGTTTCTGGAGGATTGTTTTCCGGGAGGCCTGGTCACTCTAGCTGTGTTTGGACTGGTTTAGGCAGACCACTGGGCTCAGGGCCAGGGAACTGCACTCTTGCACTCAGTGGCACTTATTGCCAAAACGTTGGTGTTTGTACCTCAGTTGCCACCAACAGGGTCAGGTAATAGGTGCTCTGAACACCGCACCTTAACTAAAATCAAAGAGGTTCTCAAAATCAACACGGGAGCCCATTCTCCACAGAGATATATAAGTGATTCCTCATGACTGCCTCTGAGGCACTGGAGCAGAAAATAATTATTCCCTGTTCATATCTCTCTTCCCATCCATCTGCAGGGAGGGGCCTGATACATGATTTCCCAGTTGCTCTTGGGCAGGACCAGCTTTAGGCAGCAATTAAGGACTGAGGACTACTGGGTGTACACTAGACAACAGCCACCCATGGAGTACAGGCAGGCAAAAGCAGAGTGGCAGGACTGGCAACTGAGAGGCCAGGATCTGGCAAATTACTACAGATAAACAGACAGTGCCATTAATAAGTGCCCACACCAATCCTGAATGTGCTTTTTCTTGCATCTTACTGACCACAAAGGATGTAGCATACCTACATCCCAAGGCAGAAATTAGAAATTAGAACTAGGACTGCATTTAACAAAAGTGTTCAGACACATTTGTGGATTTAAACTCTCAAAATACTAAAATAGAAAGGCACTTTTTGGAAGAAGTTTAGGGTAACACTATTAAAGCAAAATCTAACAATGAATGTAACTATTTACCTAAAAGGTATCATTTGCCTGGATGAGATGCATTAAAAACACATGATCACAAATATGGAAGCAATAACATTATCGCAGTACCATGGAAAAGGAATATGAACACTCCTATATGCAGAACCAGGAAGAAATCAAAATACACGTGAACACATTAACACATCTGTATAAACAGCCCTATTCGAATGGGTGCTAAAACCTCTCGGTCACTCACGGCCACATCCTGACAGGTGCTTTGTAAAGGCAGTAGAAGTCATATAACCTTTAAAAGAAGTAAAATATATGCTTACAGAATATTTTCTAGTAGTTCTCACTAGAATATACTTTATATCTAACCTCAGAAATTTGAAACAATGCAGACACGGCTTTCGTACAGGTTTTGCAAAGCGTTTTGCAGAGGTCTCAGGTCAGAGGTGCCGATGCACCACACGCCCCAGCACTCGGGGAGAAGACAGTAAGGAAAACGAGGGAATTAAGATTCCTCGCCTTCGATTTTCACTTGGCAGGTTTTCCCTGCAGGTGCACTGTGACAATGACAATTCCTATTTTGTCCGTTCATAAAGTAAAGCCTCTTGGAGTGAAACTAGTTCCATGTTAACTCCCGGGCTGGAACACAAACAGATGTGTGGACACAGGGCAAGGACCTGACGGAGTTGCTCCCGGGACCGGTGAGGAGCGGGCTTCCCTCCCATCTGCTGCTTCCAAACCCGCCGGGGCTGGGGCCGAGCGCTGCCCTCGCCGCGCTGCCCCCGCCCGGAGCCCTCCCGCCCGCCCGCC
>NW_009952801.1:3704426-3717991 GCF_000747805.2 Chaetura pelagica
CGGGAGGTCCTGCCGGGCGCGCTGCCTGTGCCCGGGCACGGCGAGGGGGGCTGGGGCCCTGGGTGCCCTGCGGGCCCGGGTACCCCGACCCGAAGTTTCTTCGGGAAGAGGAGGTTTTCAGCGAGCGAACAGAACGTTCAGAGATTCTTGTGGGGGGCTTTAGGAAGATGCTTTTCTAAATCCCTGACAGCCCCCAAGCTGGTCGGTGTGGAGAAAGAGCAATGGCCTAATGTCCTACTGTCCTCCAACCCCATACTGTATTTATTTTCTAATGTGCTATAAACTGCCTCAAAAACATAAGTTTCAAGTGGCTGTGAATCCTTCTGTCAGTTCCTCAGATCACGGAGAGTGATTTATACTTCTGCTTTAGTGATGATTACAAATAGTTGCATTTGACACCATTGATGCAGAGCAAGTCCAGCAAATATTCTATGGTTTCAAGCAACCAAGATTCAAGGGTTGCCATAAGATGCTCCTCTTTGGAAATATATAGCAGAAGACAAAGAAAAGGTCAAACACAGCATTTAAGATCTGGTAATGCTGCTGATTTTCTTCGTAGGCCCTTAGTTGTGTTGCACTGAACTACTTGGCACACACGGGAGTGTACAGCAGTCTGCAGAAATGCTTCACATTGTCGTGAGGATATGCAGAACTAAATGGAGAAAATGTTGCTGATGCTAAAGCACAGCTTCCCGCCATCCACTGAACATCTGCAAGGGTAAAATGTTCAGTGCACACTGCTTTCAGTGTGCTCTTTGCATAGCAGATTTCCCTGTAGAAGGAGGTATTAAGGGCATGGAGTCTAGGCAGTGACAGGGCACTGTTGTGTGGGTCACCTCAGTCACCCTGAGCCCCTTCACTGGGGCAGTTCAGCTCCATGACAGCAGCGAGTTTTTAAAAGGAATCGCTGGCACAGCCCAAGTGTTGAACTCAGTCTTGGATTTCTGTTAGTTGTCTGGGGCAGCTACTTTTCTCCTAAGCATTCAGGGAAATTTTAACAATTAGTTTTGTTGATAGTTTAGTCAATTATCTGGCTTATTTGTTACCAGATATGATGAACTTTTATCCTGGAAAGCTGCATACATCTGAAATTAGTTTGGGTTTTGCTTTTACTTTTTGCAAAGCATGTGCTTATAAAGAAGACAAAAGGAAAGAGGTATCTTACAAAATAAGAAAGAGAGGCGTGAGAAGCTTTGACAAAATTTAAACATTGAGCTACTTCTTTGACCCCTGCTAATCATGATGGAGTAGTATTTACAGGAGCATTAATATCTTTGATCATGGATCATGCAGGAGACCAAAAGAGGTGGCACTAACAGCTGCTGGGATAGAGGTACCTTTCATCTTTTCTGCGCTGTTTTTCCTCTAACAGCTCCCTCTGCTACTATCAGCCTTGTAGCCTCTTATGGTGACAGTACAGCTGTGGCTAAAAGAGCTGATAGCTTGCCCATAATACTCAGTGCTCATGGTGACAGAGGTGTGTCGGTGACAGTGAACTAGGAATAATAAAGGTAACTGTAGAGCAGCCTCATGCTTAAATAGACATTTAGTATAGGTCTTTCCAGCAGGTTGCAATTTCAGAAGGTTTTAGACAGTAATTCACATGGTTTTAATCAAGTGAATCGTAGGCTCTGTAAAATACGTTTGCACTACTGAAAATAGCCCTTTCGCTCATGATGGAATTATAAAGTCAAACTAAAATTCCGTATGTGCATATTATTAAGTAGCAGGATATTTGGGAGAAAAACCAAAAACCGTCAAATGAAGGAAGAATTCAAGTCAGCATAATTAAGTATGAGATCAAATTAATTATTGTTGAAAATAGTCTGAAGTTTGACTAAAAACAGAACACAGGGAGAAATAGTATCAATGCCAGGGAGCATTTAGACATTGCAGCACAGAGCAGCATTTGCCAGAAGTGGATTTTATGAATAACTGTGAAGAAAGAGAGACATCAGGTTTGTTCTAGGTAAATTATTCCAGTGCTAACTCCCAGTTTAGTAATTAAATCTGTTCAGTAAAGCTTTTAAATATATATATATTATATTTATATATATGTATAAATTTAAGGTAGACTCTTCAGTTTCATCTATGAATGAACTAAAGCATTTGCCTGAACAAGGCCTGAGCAGAAGTGCTTTTGCTGACTCAGGAGTGACTTCTCAGGGAGGGAAGAGCATAGTGATAAATTGGAGAAAACAGATGTGTTGGATGACAAGGAGCAGAGACTTGGGCAATGCTGAAAATAGTCATTGCAGAAGTTTAAAAATTCAGTTAAAAAAGAATGTGGTTCTCAATGATGCAAGTAGATTGTTCTGCTTTAATGGTTAGCTGAATAAGTTTGTGACTGTGCAGCTCTGGCACATGTTGTTTGTGTAGCAAGAATCCTAGAAAGCAGATGAAAGAAAAAAAAGAACTTTATCATAAATACAGTCAACATAGCAACTTTTTACTTCATCTGTCACATCTACTGACAACATACTAGCGTGATCGCTGTAACAGTGCACCTTAGATCATTAACTTAATATATATGAAATATGTCTTGTACAATATTGAGCAAGATGCTGTGTCAAAGCAGGCAAGTGGATAGCATGCTGATTAAAGACAAAGGACTAATAGCCTTGAGTATTTGGGGTAACTAAGTCAAGAAGAACAATCACCAGTGTTGCCAAAATCTGCACATTCACAGCTGTGTGGATAGCTGTACAGATGTGACCCGGAAATGAGGAATCACCTTTGAGTTTTGTCTCCAAACAAAGCCATTCATGTTTTTTGTGATTATATCCAAGTTAAACTCAAAGATAAATAAGGGGACCATCTAGATAAAGACTGTGCTGGTGAAAGGCTACTTGGAATAACAATAATTAATGTGAATGGTGGTGCACAGAAGCAGAGACTGAGAACTGAGGGCAGCAGCTGGGTGGGTGGATACTGTCCCAAACAACGAATCCCTCTGCTCTACCACTTAGAGGTTCTTAGCAATATTTTGTAAACAACGGTAAACAATTACAGAAGAATCTGGTTAAGTTTAAGCTAAAATTGCCTGCCATGTCTGCTTTATTGTAAGTTTTTCCTTTCAAATTGTGTAGTTAAATGCATAAATGGTAGTCTTACTTAAATGAATCCTCTCGCTGTACCATTAAGCCTGCCTGCTATCGTAGGCAAGGTAATAAGCCCTTTGAACCTGTGTTGCTGTATATGTTATCTGTGCAGAGATAGAACATAGAAGATAACTCCAAATAAAGCTGTGTGAAAAACTTGGAAGCTGGGAGAGATTTCCCTGCAAAGCTTCAAAGCGTCATTGTACTAGTGCCAAGTACTGAATGTTTGGAAAGATTGGCCTTCAGGAGATAACATCCCTCCTGTAAGGAGCAGATGGTTGAGAGATAGCCAACAGCTCTGGGCACATCCAAAAGCATCAGAGAAGGATGAGTTCTCTGGCACTTGCACTTTAATGTTTTTAGTTCTCTCTGTAAAAATAATTTATTTTAAATTCTACCAGTTCATGTGTGTGAATGAAAGAGTGGCCTTCAGGAGATAACATCCCTCCTGTAAGGAGCAGATGGTTGAGAGATAGCCAACAGCTCTGGGCACATCCAAAAGCATCAGAGAAGGATGAGTTCTCTGGCACTTGCACTTTAATGTTTTTAGTTCTCTCTGTAAAAATAATTTATTTTAAATTCTACCAGTTCATGTGTGTGAATAGTAGGTAAATTTGTTGCTTTTTGAAACAGTAATTTATTACCATGCTTTGTCTAAGCTGAAAAATTCTGTCCTTAAAGTGACATTCCAGTTTTCCCTGTAAATTGTGAGTTCTGTGACTTTTAATTTAGCTAAGGTTCATTTGATTAAAACACATGGTTTAACAGCTCTGAAATTAATGTCCAGAAACACCTCTAAGACACAGGAAGACACACTAAGGCACACAGCCAGTTGCAGTTCAGCATAAGATGTTTGAGTCTGTGCCCCATGATCACATGCATTTATTTCTTTCTGTCATTCAGTGGCTAAAAATACAGTGTTACAAGAGGTTAAATTTGCTCATGTTTATTCTGCTGGTGATTTTTTTCCTGAAAACTGCATGGCGTTTGAGTGGCACGTGTTTTAAAAAATGCTTTTAAAATTTGTAGAGAGTATTTTTTAAACTGCCATGTAAATGTACTCAGCATTGACAGTCTGTTTAGCTTTCAGAAGTAATTACATCTTCAGTATCTTTTAGCTCCTAATTTTCTTTCGTATTTGACCTCTTGTATATACTATATTTGACCTACGTAGTAAAGGACTTCAGTATAAAAATCTAATGTAATTTGGCTTGGATGAGCAGTATGAAGTTTAATATAAATCATAGGAAATCTATCTCCAGGGGCTACTAAGAGCCAAATAAAATCAGTGGTAGGCTTTCTATTAACTTCAAGTGCCTTTGGATTGGTCTCTTACTCTTTTGTTGTTCTATAGTATTTTTATATTCTTTATTACATAATGGCTTGAAACTTAACACAAAGGTCTATCAGCTGTTTTAACTCAGAGTGTGCCAGAATATTTTGAAGTCTGGGAAGTCCCTTGGCTGGTGGAATATTAATGGAATAATCTTTGTTTTACCCATACTGAACTGTGACATGACATGTAATTACAGTGATCACTTGCATGTGATACAACAGTTGTGTATTATTTCTTCACTTTTTTGTCTCCCATAGTTTGATTGTGTGCGTGTACAGCTTAGTTAGTTGTAATTTTTTAAAAAGTAAAAAAAAAAAAAATGGGATTCATACTTTAGCCTATATAGAATAAAGATTACTTGAATAAGATCCAAAGCATTACTCTTGTAGGTAAGCATGTACTTCATACTCTTAATCTTACTGACTTTAGCCCATTTGCATTTGCACTATTATTTTTTATAAGTATTCAATAAAAAATAACATGACATGGTAAACTAATTGACTAAATTATGTGCTCTATTAAATGCAGATAAGAAAAAATATTCTTAAAATATATAACCTATTCAGATGATGAACAAGTAATGAAGTATTTTTCTCAAATTTCTACATTTCCTTTGTTAGTATCAAAGGCTTTGATCCTGTAAAGACTAAAATGTGTTTCAGTTAAATCCCTCAAGAATGAGTGGGGTGTAAAATAAGACCTTCCACATCCTAGTGCTAAGATCTATGTTATTTCTTTCTGGGCCTGTAATTTCTCCTCCTAGCTTTTACCTCACATACGGGACCAGCTTCCTAAGTTTTAAGTCCGTAAGATCACTGAGCAGCCAACTCAGGCTGTGTCCAAGTACAGACATGGCACCCCTGATAAGAGATACATCCCATCCACATTCCATGGCTGTCTGGTAACAATTAATATACAAATAAAAAAACCACAGCTAGCTCAGCAAGGAAAAGATGCATTCACCAAAGCAGAAAAAGCACATTCTTTGGCTCTGTTTTATGAAAAGGTCTGGTCCGTGATTAAGGAGAGAGCTCGCAGCTGAGGATCATTAAGAGGAACGTAGCACAAGACTAAAGTTTCCTCAGCTTTGACTGCTGGGCTAAGCCAGTCTGTGTCTTCCTTAAGCCTTTGTCTGTACTGTAGAAAGAGGCAATGTTTATCTAGTTAACAAGCAATGGGTTGGTAGGAACAGATGCACTCTAAAGGAGCAGAAGCACAGATAACCAACTAGCTTCAGCGGGGTGAAGTTGCACTGATTTTTGTAGAGGATTTCACTCAGAATTCCTGCTTTCACTCTTGTCTTCATACACTAAGAAGAAACTAAGTGCTCACAGAGAGAAGCAGATGTGATTTTCTTTTCCCCTCCCAATTTTCTGTGAGGCTTTATTGAGGCTTTAAACAAGTATTTGGAGGAATACTGATTCCCCCAACCTCACACTAACGGAAAATATATTTCCTGTCTGTTCCCCAGATAAAATGTCTTCTTTTTCTTGGGTAGGAGTAAGAGATCTCACTGCAGATAGCACTCAGCGCAGTAAATTATGAAAATGTTTTTTATCATCTGTATCCTGAAGAAACTAGAAGGACAATCTCTGTCTGGTGCCCTGTTAACTTCCCTCTCTGATGGTTTTGGCTATCTGAATTTCTAGGTTAACACCATTGTTTTTTAAAAATGCTTAAAAGCACAGAGCATGACCTGAACAGAGAGAAATCTCTTGACACAGGAACAAAGAACAGGCCATGTTTTGCAGTAGTAATAACATGTTCAAAAACTATTTTACAAAATTGTGCAAGGTAATGCTGCATGTTGGATCTAAGAAATCAAACAATGTAAAAATCCACTCCAATATTAATTCAATAGTACACCAGATTTAAAAGCTTGATGCTAAATCAATTCCACTGAAGTATTCTGAGGGCTTTTAATTTCAAGAAGTGTTGAACTTGATGTGGCTACGGCATCTCACTTAGGAAGCCCTAAGCATCAGACTGGAAAAAAACTGAGAACAGGACAAGATACTTATTAACTTGTGTGTTCTGTTTTCTCTAAACAATATGGTATTGGTCACTCTCAGGCACTGGTACTGAACTATGTAGTTTGACTTATGTTTTTAATCTTCTGGGCCTACAAGGTGGTAGAGCTGTAGCAAGGGGTGGGCCTACAGAATAAAAAGGATACACAAAGCTACCTAACCACTGCAGAATTTACTTGAGAAACCTTAGATGGCTTGTGAATCTCTACCTTTTCTCTCTCCTATTACCCCTATCTTGTAAGTAAATGAATGTTTTAATTGACATATAAATATTTTAATTGACTTCCGTCAGGCATTGAATTTAAGATTAAACATGTGCATATGGATTTCCAGGACTGAACCCTTACTACTTTTGAGTTGTAAAAATGTGTCTTAGAATGGAAGGAGGATAGAAGTGCAGAACTGGAGGAGCTGTGATCAACATTTGGTTGAGGTGTCAATGTTGGTATGAATTAAGTGCCAGAAGGCAATCTGATTTATAGGTAATCAATCAAATCCTACAGCTGCACAAAATAGCACAGCTGTATTGATAGCAACAGAGTTCTGTAAGCTTCAGTTATCTACAGATGTCAATTGGAATGAGAGAAAATAATCTAATTCAATTAGTTTAAAAGATTAAGTCTTTTTTTTTTTTTTTTTTAATAGTACAAGGAATTGTGGTAAATGTTATTTAATTTTTAAAAGTCAATATCCTTTCTGGCATAATGTTGATTTAAGTACTCTTTTCAGTTTTACTATAATTTGAAGTTTCTCTTCCACTATCTTTCTTCCTCAGTGGTTAGGAATTTTGATATGAGCTCTATGAGAGAATGAAAAGGGTTACGGAGAGAGAGCTTTGAGTGAGGCTAAAGAAAATTTTACTACTGTATGCTGACATTTAATACTGTTAATCATTGATTTTGCCATTTTAGAAATAAATCATAAGTAGATCTAAGAATGAAAGCCAGATGGTCAGTGGGAAAAAGGAAATCTTGTGGTATCTTTCTTTATTATACAAGTTTTCTTCCAATGACAATGTAGGTCAAGAATGAATAAAACAATGGTTCCTGCAATAAAATTTAGACAGAGATAGTATTACCACTGAAAACAAATAAACAAAAAACCCAAACAACCAGCTACTTAATATCTCCAGCTAGAAAAAGGCTGTGGTGTATTGGCTTCCTCCAAGTTACCTGACATATGCAGACTATCTGCAGACATTTGTCATTTGTCTCTGGCTTAATCTTTCCCCAGACCCCATGACTATAACATAATTTCCTTTTTTATATATATTTATTTTTTTTTATTTTTTTTTTTCTCTTAAAAATTCACCTTTTCTGCATCAGAGCTGTCTGGCTGCAGAGCTGCTACGTTTACATCTACAGTCTTGACAAAGGGAGATAAAAGTTAGCTTGGTACATTTGATGTTGTTTGTGTTTGAGAAAAGGGGTAAATGGGTAAGTTAACAGTGAAGTCCTTCACATTCCTTAAGCAAAGACTCATTATTCCAACATGTTGGGGCAATTTATCTCCTTTACCCTAAGGAAAGTATTATCTTTATTCTGACTTCATAGGTGTTATTTTATACTGCACAAAATATTTCATAAGGATATATAAAGCTCTGATTTTTTCCAAGAAATAATGAAGTATTAGTTAAATGAAACTATTAAATAAATCGATGTATTAAGCAATATACATAAAGAGAAAAACATTGAGTGCCATTGCCACTTTATTTTACAGTATGGATGTTCTTGACATAATTACTAACATCAAGTCCTCATCTAGTCAGTGCCATACAACACTCCCTCATATTCAAAAATATTCTGAAGACATGTCAGCAGTTCATGCTCTTTCTGACAAGGAAACATGGTTTTGACAAATATGTGAAGGCTTTTATAGGCAAACAGAACAAAGCTATAAACCTCTGTGTCTTTTCTGTCAGCAGTAGAAAGGCTGATGCTGGTAAAACACATTTCTATTTCCTGCTGTGCCTCAATTTTCAGTTAAGTGAAATTCATCAGCTGGAAGAGCTTTTTGAGCTGCTGTGCTCTAAGGAGCTACAAAAACACTACATTACTGTCAGTAGCAGAACACCCTACTACTATTGGTGGGCTAGGTGTTCTTCTTTATGAGCCTGAGCTATGAAAAATATGAAATAAATGTATCTTATCATGAATAAACTTCTGTTAGGCCTGTTGATCTATAATACTGTTCAGTTTTCAGCTCCTTTGCTGGATGGTTCAGAAACTGTTCAGGGGCTAGGAGAATGCCTTTAGCAGGTCATTACTGAAACTGTCAGATGAAATCAGCATAAAATCATATGATAGTAATACAGCTCCAGTAATTAGGGAAAGAAGGCTTTACATTTAAGTAGATTTTCTTTCAGTCCTGCCTGTGTGTTTTTAGTTTTCCTTTGCATATAATACTTTTGCTGGATGTAATGTCATGAATTCAAAATGTAAATTCACAAATGAAATTCAAAACACTAGCTAATGAAAAAGCCTGAATAGTGAAACCTCCCATATCTTCAACAGTCCTCAAATACCTGTTAAAAATTTGTTTTGTAGCCTGCCCTAAAATGTGATGGAAATTAATGCTTATGAGTCCCTTGTGAAAATGTAGAATATCACAGTTTAAAGCTTCATGTACAGGTTGACAGATAACACGTAACTCAAACACATCTACTGTGTCCCACCAGGACTGTAAATAAGATAAAGGAATAATTATCATGGTCAAAGCTGTTCTTTAACTCTCCAAAAGCAAATATGTGACCTGATTAGTTACTAAGCTAACATGACTATCACTTAAAAGTGAAGATATTTAGAATTCAATACAATGAAATGTTTCCTTTCCTTTCCTGCTGTATTTAGACTGGTCTGAGTTTACATGCATTACAAGAGAACTGATTGTTTAAAATCTTCTTTTTTATTTACATAGTTATATAGTGTTGTTCATAGGAAAAGGGACTCAATTGAGGAGGATAATGTAGAGAAGGCAAATAGATTATTTGCCTGGTGTGTAAAAAAAGTCTTAGAACTAAAAATATCATTGTAAACAGATGTTCTCTGTAGCAGTTTTTTCTCCACTCAGTCCTTGATAACCTCCTTGCCTTCCATTTTCAGAGTTCCCCCACTTATGTAGAAGCCAGTTCATCTGTATTTTGAGGATGAAGGGTAATTTTAAACTCCTCAACCCATTAACAGCACATTTACTGAAGTCAAAACATTCAATCTCTAAGCCCTCTGCAAAAGCAATATAATCAGTCAGACTTTATTTCACATCTTTCCTCTTTGATGACACAGATTTAATCTAGAGATACATTTGCTGATTTATAAAACTAGGAATTCCCCTTCTATAGATGTATGACTCTTAGTGATGCTCTTTCCTCTCTTTTTCCAGACTTGCTGCTATGCTAATAACAGACATCCTGCTGCTCTACTGAAGCCTTAGCGTTGTGTTTGAAGATAATCCCTAGACCACCAGCATCTTTTTGGCATCAGTGAACATAAAGGTTATGACAGTTGCCCCTTCTCAGTGTAATCTTCGGTTTTACAAGAATTCTGCTAAAAGACTTTCAAACTGTGATTATCTCTTCTTGCTTTGTGTGGTATTGTTAAGGAAAAAAATAGTGGAAGTTTTAAAAGCAATACATTCTGCAGTATTTTAAGACCTTCAGTTTGCAGCTAAATTATGTACTTAGCTTTACACACTTGACTTCTTTGGACTATTTAACATCTTTACACTGCAGCATGTGTTTAAGTGTTTGCAAGATCCTCTCTGCACCATTAATGTTTTGCAATTGAAGAGCAGTTATATTCCCCAAGGGGTTATCTTTTATGTATAAAATGGAGAACATCCATGGCTTGCATCTGGGATTTCTCATCTTGTTTGAGTGACCTAATCTCCTTACTGTGTATCTTTGTACTCATGCAATTAAATATGTGTAAACATGGTAATGACCAGAACAAACTTGCTGGCAGAAAAAAGCAACCAGGAAAATGAATTGCCAAATATTCCATAAAATATTTCCCCCTAATTTGTGGAATTTTAAAAACATTTTGTTTTCTGGCCAGCTCTGCAAATTATCCACTGCTTCCCTGTATTCTGTCTGCCTAGCAAAGCTGAAGGCAATTTTGATTATTCCAGACCATTGACTAGCATGTAGTGTACAAACTAGAAAACAGTTAAACACGCCAAATATTTCATTTCCTTTTTTCATCTCATATCAAATATCATCTCCACTTCTCTTGGTCTCCATCCAGTGCTGGTCTGAAGCAGCTAATAATAACTTGTGTGCGTGTGTATAAATTTATACATACATATGTTTCAAGATGCACATGAAGAATATATGTGAATGTGTGTGTAAATACATATACATGTGCCTTTCACATATAAAGGATACATATTTTATTGGGGGATATAGGAAGTTTATTTTTTTGTCCTATGTTTTAAACTGAATCTGCCTAAAATACCTATGCACAATTTTAACTGCATGATGCCATGCTAATTTGTGTTCAATATAAGCCACATTACATATTTTTGTTGTCATGTCCTGTACCACCTGATACTATGAACTCTTTGCAAAGATCTTCTAAGGCCTTCATAAGAAAATTGTAGGTCTTTCTTTGTGCAGTCTTTGAGAATCACAAAAGGGGTACATTCGTAGCTCTGGAAGTATTGTTCAGCATTTTGGTTCTTACCCTTACCACAGAAAATAGAAAGCTCCAGGGAACCAGTTCAGTCTTCCTCTTTTTCTTACCTGCACTCCTGCATCTTGCCCACTCTGGAAGGATTCCTAGATCCTTGGGTTTGAAGGGGATAATGCTCAGTTGAATGCCTCCACAGAAACCAAAGACTGAAGGACTTCTGAAGTGGCCACAATTAGTAAAGGAGAGAAACAGACCCATCAGTACTGTTTCACTGTTCGACCACTGTCAACTTCCTGTATTTCAGTTTATTCCCATTACTTCTTGTCTTTTAAACAAGCACCATCAAAAAGACTCTGGTTCTCTTTTCTTCACTGGCTCTTATATGTGGAGATCCCCCCTGAGCCTTCCCTTCTCCAGAATGAACTGTCCCTCTCAGCCTCTCTTCATATGTCAGATGCACCAATCTCTTTCCTAAAGTAAGGGTAAACAAAATTAATTACTCTAATTTTTTACAGTTTACTGTAAGTTTAA
The DNA here is from genome assembly GCF_000747805.2 of Chaetura pelagica. Classification (NCBI taxonomy): domain Eukaryota; kingdom Metazoa; phylum Chordata; class Aves; order Apodiformes; family Apodidae; genus Chaetura; species Chaetura pelagica. The sequence continues at coordinate 3,716,053 of NW_009952801.1, forward strand.
TGTGTAAGTGCAAATTCATTAGTATTAACAGTATTTATAAACTTGATGGAATTTTCTCGAAGCTAGCAGAATAGCAATACCTGTCTAGGCATAGCTATAAGACAGTGCTGGAATATACCTGCAAAGCACTTGTTTTTAGATAAGCTGGTAAAAAATCATAGACAGGTTGTGTAGATTTTCACAGATGTAGGCACAAAGAATATACTGTTTTACTTTCTCATGAAGTTTTTGTAACTAACTCAAGGGCTCTAGAGGAGTCAAATGATTAATAGAAATAATCCAAACTATTTGGAGAAACATTTCTCAGCTGCTTGGGAATGGAGTGTTTAGTCAGCAGTTCAGTACGAAGAGGTGCTCTCTGACCTTGGGTCTGTGTTTGGCACCATGGATGTGATTGAAGATGTCCCACACTTTAACTCTGCAGGACTGAGATGGCTGCATGCATGTGTGCCTGTTTGTGGTTATTTCAGTGGTATTTCTAGAGGTAGTTTTCAGTATAAATAGTTCCATTAAAGCTTACAGAATAAACATTAAAGTAATTTAAAAAACACTAGATGAGATAGCTGTAAGCTACTGAGACTTGCTTGCGCTAGAAAATATAAACATCTGTTTATTTTTTTAAAAGCTCTGCTATCATGGATTTCTAAACCACACACTCCAGAAAACCAAGCTAAGCCAATAGAAACAAACAAATAAAAGGGTGCATGCCATTGCTTATAGCACTATGATAATGAAATAAAAGCTATGGTTTTGTTATTGGTAGGACAGGGTTTTCCTCCTATTAAATTGTTGGTCTCTTGTTTATATTCCTCTGTAAAAATGTAGGAGATAAGAGAGAACCTTCCACACAAAAAGATTGGTTGTGTCTAGAAATCTTTGCAAAGTATCTCAAGGACAAATTCTGAATTAAGGGTTATTGCACCCTTTTTAGGTATGCACTAATGAGGTCTATCAATTGGGAACACATTCATGGAATTTTTTGTGAGACTGGTTTTATTATAGAAATTTAGTTCACAAATGTGTCATAATACAGCCTGCAGGTGAAGAACTCTGTGGCAGCATCAGATGCATTGCCAATTGCCCAGGTGAGCAGCCAACAACATGGGAAGACCTGGTGGGTGGCAAAGTTAGTTTGCATGCCAACCTAGCTTTTCATTCTAATTATATATGAGAGCACATTATGGAAGCAATCAGGCTCAGGGGAACTCCTCTTATTTATTATCTGAATAAAGTACATTGACATTAAATAACTATCATGAAGAAGTAAGTCATTGTCTCCCACAGGGAAGCTGCTCTTTCATCCTGTCTTGGAGATTGATAATTTCAGAGCCCACAGACAGATCTCATCTTCTTTTCCATGTTTTTCCATTTACATATGCTAATGGCTATTCTCTCTGTAGATGGTACCAGTTTCCTAAAGCCATTGCTACAGAAAATTACATTTCTCAGAACTGATTGATGACACAGTTAAAAATTTAGTTTAATTAAGAAGTATAATTAGTACCATGTGAGCTAACCTTGGCAGAAAAAATATAGCACAAGGAGTAGACTTAAGTGCTATCACAAAAACCAGCTAATAAAATACACAGAATGACATTTATTATGATTCTTCAGATCCCATACTGGATGAACAAAAGAGCTATTTTATCACTATAAACAGTATCAGAGTTATTCTTCCCAAAGAGAATGAAATTACTTCTTGATTCTTGAAAGTGGAAACATAACTGTCTACCTCAAATTTTATAAAAGTATTTCAAGCCTTCTAGTGCAGTAGTCATAGATGCCAATGCAGTTCATGTTATTGAATGAGGATGAAATAAACATACTGCACAGAAGTAACTCCTTTAATATTATCTAATTTAATGTCATATCTATTTACTGTGGAAAGTACCGTGTGTTAGGATTTCACTTTCTCATATACACATCAAAGAGGAGGGAA
>NW_009952801.1:3718111-3721827 GCF_000747805.2 Chaetura pelagica
GGGAAAGAGGGAAGTAGGGCCTTACTTTCACCAGGAATTGCCTTCCTGTACATAGAATCTTCTACTGAACCTTGTCTTGCACATGTAAGTTCCAGAGTCCCAAGGATCTGTTGGCATGGAAAAGACAAAGTGGTTTCATTGGCACCACAGCTCTTCAACCTGTTACAATTTGCAGTCTACAATTCTTATATTCAAAGTTCTCAAGTTGCCCAGCTCTATAGTTGAGCAGATCAAGCATTCAAGAAAAGATTGAGCGAAGTTTCTGTGTCAGCTCTGCCCTGAGTGTCAACTCAGTGGCAAACCACGACCTTACTTTATTTATGAAAAAAAACCTGAATTGCATTTAGATGCAAATTGCAAATCACAAGACATGGGGAAGAAGAGTGCTCAGGAATAATCAGACAGCGCTGTGTATGCTGTCTACAATGCGGTTAGAAGGAAGAGGGAACATGTTTTAAGTTATGCCCAGGGCTTCTACCAACCTAACATGGCATAAATACATTTGAACTAATCAGTACTGAAATGCAGTCTCCCAGATAAGGTTTTTAACAGGCCAACCTTCATGTTCCAAAGGAGGATGTCAATAGGTTTTAATACAACATTCCATATCCTGTGTTTGACTGCATACATAATAGATATGACATTATTTATTCTGAGTGAAGAAATATGAAAATATTTTTAATGGACATTAAATATGAAGTGAGGACATTACTTCACCTGGTGCCTCAACCAAATACATTTGTGTTCCTTTTGGTTATGACTTACGGACTTGCAGTATTTAGATCACGTAGGTTTCAGTGCTCACAGAGTGAGCCCCTTTCTTTAGAAGAGAGTTCCCTTATGTATAATTGCTGTAGCGAAGGTGTGGTTTAAATCCTTCTTCAGGTTGCCAAACTAGAGATAAAAAAATTCCTTATTTAAGTTAAAAACATAGCAGTCTTCCTAGGGGCTAACAATCTCAGACTGTTTTTCATTCCCGATTTATCCTAGCTCTTCAGAAGGAAAGTGAGTTCCCAAATCTTAGGGTCACTTTCCACATCTTATTTAAAGATAACATTTCTAACGTTTCTCCTCTATGTCTGGGTCTGCAAGTGTATTGTGTACCTTGCTAAAAAAATCTGCACAGTTATTTCCTGAATGAAGAAACTAGAGACAAAAAAAGTTAACTTTCAGGAGCTGAGATCAGAGTCCTGTCTCACTAATGATACAGAAAAGCTGTTAAATGGGACATCTGAAGGGGCCAAATTCCAACAGTACTTCTGTAGAACCTGATTCTTCTCAGCAGCTTTGCTCATGCAACCTAAAGCAATTAAAGCTCCAACACTTGAATGCATGACAGATTTCCTTTTGTCTATAGTGAAGTATAGACATACCTAGGAGTGTTTTTTGGTTGCTGTGATTTTTGCGTTGATGCAGCTGTTTGCATTTCAAGAATGAAGTAGTGTTCACTTCAGCTTTCATCGCTGCAGTGATTTCCTTCAGAGCATACCTAGCAAAGCAATGAATATAAAATTGGCACTATCTAGGCTGGATCTAATCTGAGAGCAAATGTTAGGCTACAGTGACAGTTAAAGGAGGAAGGAAACTCGAACAGAGCTTATGGAGTTACTGATATTCTCAGATGCTGCATGTCAGCAGGTAAAATTTGTCATATGAGCTTAAGGCACTTTTTTTGTTCATTATGTCTTTATCTTTCTTGCTGATGTATCAGCACTTGCAGGAAGAACACTAAGGGACACTAGTTTTCAAAAAATAGCTGTTCACAGAGGTATTTTTGTGTTGTTTTCTAAAACAAATTTCAAAAACAAGTGTCAAGAGCCCTAAGGTTTGACAATGCAGGAGTACAAGTGACATTGTTCAAAGAGATCAAGCCAAAGCACTTGACAAAAAGAGTTAAAGGTGTTCACCTGCACCTTAATACACCCTGCCTAGGACAAAAAGCACATTGCATGTGAAAATAGCTAAGACACAGACTTCGGTCTGCATGTTACTGTGTATGTTCAAAGTTTACACTCTTTTACAATCTGAATTCTGTTGTACTCAAACCAATCTGATAACCATCCACAACAAATAATTTCCCAGATACAAAAACTCAAAATGTCCAAGAATTTGGTTATGCCAGAGTGGGGCCACATATTTGGTAACCATGTTGAAAACTATGTGAAAACTATGCCTCTTTTCACTGTTCAGCAGTCTTTCCCCCTTCTGGTGATGTTGGTACAATTAAAGTTGAGTGCCATCACTAAAAGAAGTTTCATCCTTTTGCTGCATTGTAGTCATATGGTAAATTTTTATAGCTATAACTACTCCTGCTTTATTTTTTAGCTCAGCAGGGCATGGCTGAGATATAACAATATTGCACAGCAGGGCTGTCTCTTTTCACAAAACATTTCACTGAGGCTTTTGAGCTATCTCCTACTAATCAGATTTCTCACCAAGGTGCCCACACACCCAAATCAAGTGTGGTCAGTGGACTTGGCAGGTTACTATGTTGTGAACAGTTTAATGAATATCTACCCATTTAATTTTGCTTAAGAAGAACCAGCAGGGTGGCTTCATAGGGTGGGATTATTGCCTCTGCATCCTGTTGTTCTGGACTGTGGGTTTAATTCCTGCTCCTGCAATATGAGTTGGTAATTGTAATCTGAGATAGTACATTTGATCTTTCTGCTCCTGGCAATGGAATCCCATGGAGCCACCTATTCCAAGACAATGTGTGGAGGTTTCTTATAAACCTAAATATTGCTTGACATAAAATAGCGTATCTAACTGCAGAGCAACAGCTGGCATGCTAAGGATATATTCCTTTGCACCCTTCTGCACCCCCTCAAGCAGATACTGCTATACATAAAAGAAATGAAAGATGACATTAAAAATATTATTTGTAAAGATGGTATTTGTTTCCACAGCTGTTTTCAGACCTTTCTTGTTCCTACTGTTTGCAGTTTCTTTCGAATTCTTGTCTCTCCAGTGATCCCTGTGATGCAATTTTGAAACTTTAATAAAAAGATTCTTTGCAGAATTTTATATGTAGAATTGTAATTTGGTTTATAAATGTTACAATATATATATTTACTTTCTTTGGAAGCATATTATCAGACTGCTTTCTAGTCCAAAGGATTAATTTCTTAATCCAAAAGCAGATGAAAACCAAATAGCAGATAACTTCTATAGGTTTTGAAATGTCCAATATTTTGCTGCTGTCTGGTTTATGCCTCACAGAGTACAAGGCAGCTAAGAATTCAGTCTCAGCTTTGAATACAATTTAATGTTTTTGATAGCTGTGTTCCAGCTTTATCACTAGGCACTAAATTTTGCAATTGCTTATGAACAGAATTCCCACCTCAGTCTATGAATATGCACTCGGCCTACAGAAGGGAAAATATGATGTGTAGAAATATGATTACAAATACAGCTATAAACAAGTGGGTTGCTGAAGTGTCATACAAAAGACACTTAGCCTACAGGTTCTCATTTGATCACAGTTCCTGTAATACCACTAGAAAGATAGAGCTGTCTGGAAGACAGTTATATTTTCTCTAAAATGAAGTGAGGATGTAAAAGAGAAAACAAAAGCTTAATTTCCTCCCTCCCTCCCTCCCTCCCTCCCTCCCTTCCTTCCTTCCTTCCTTCCTTCCTTCCTTCCTTCCTTCCTTCCTTCCTTCCTTCCTTCCTTCCTTCCTTCCTTCCTTCCTTCCTTCCTTCCTTCCTTCCTT
>NW_009952801.1:3721956-3741245 GCF_000747805.2 Chaetura pelagica
TCCCTCCCTCCTTCCTCCCTCCCTCCCTCCCTCCTTCCTTCCTTCCTTCCTTCCCTCCTTCCCTCCTTCCTTCCCTCCCTCCCTCCATCTTTCTCTTTCTCTCTCTTTCTCCTTCTCCTTCTTTCTCTCTCTCTCTCTCTCTTTCTCTCTTTTTTTTTTTTTTTTGCCAGTCTATAAGGGTTGATTACATTTCTCTCCACTCAACCGCTTACTGTGGGGTTTGCAGAGCATTATTTTATAATCACATCACACAGGCACTGCTTAATTTTTCAATGTGACTATCCTGACACAGTCTTGGACTTTTCAGTGTCCTTGTCTCTTTTGCATTGCTGAGCTCAGAAGTGGACACTGGACACTGTGTATTGTTATACCACTAATAACTAGAAGACAGACAATATAGTGGAAGCTCCAAAGTAGCATTTTCAAATGATTACACGTGTCCACCAGAATTAATGTACCAGAGCTCTGGGTCTGCAAAACTTAAGTAAGAAATGTGACTTTTAGAACATTTGAAATAACAGTTTCCTTTAAGAAAATCAATGCAAACCAGAAATCAGGATTGTACATTTTGGATCATCAGTGCAACAGAAAGGCTTAGAAATATTATATTGTTCTGATGCTGCAAAAACACCATATATTTTGATCAGTCCTTCTACTCAATATTTTCCCTTTTCCAGATGCAGTGTCTGGGGGAAGAAGGCAATGACTAACCCACTGTAATCCAGGATGAAAAACCTGAGAGAGCAATGAAATTAAGTTATTGAGCTAGCAGATGAGTATGCTGAAAGCATCTGTCTTTTCATTTTGTTTATAATTTTTCAAAAGAATGCTAATATATTTTGACATAACGGACTGAATGAATAGGAAAAACAACAGCATTAGTGCACTGGGAAAAAAAAGGAAACAAAAATCTCAAGAGGAATAGGAAACAAGAAATTTTTATGTTCTTCCATAAAGAGAATCACTCAATCTAAATTCCTAAATCCTGGGTTGAAAAGCATAAAGGTATGCACTCAATTTCCTGGCTCTAGGTAGTTGCTTGTAGGAAACCATCATGGGGTATATTTCCTGTTCATGGAAATGCACAGCTTCTGGAATAAATCAATAATATTTTGTCCCCCTCCCAGGACCATTTTCAAAGGACACTATTGAGAGAAGTTGTCAAATTTGAATATGTGGTTTCTCAGAACCTGAAAATGAAACTCTTTATAACTGCATATATCATCAGGGGGTTAAAATGAATACCAACTTTTCTTCTTTTGCTTAAGAAGTAAGATTGAGTCCTTCCTAAGTCTGGAAGCTTTATAGCTTTATGTTGAATGTTCTGTTCAGCATCAAGGCAAATCCCAAATTAAGCTATCAGGGATGAAGAACAACAACAACACTATCAACTTATCTAAAGCTTTCCTTCAGAGAGTTCAAAAGCATTCAGTAAAAATTAGCAAACTTAAGCAATTCTCTGTGAAGCAGATAGTTAGAGTTTTCAAAAGCCTGTAGTTTCCAGGAAATCCATTACCTCTATTATCAAAGGGCATCCCAGGGTAAGCCAGTGAAAAAGAAGAGTATGTTGGGAGAAAGTCAGTCACAGATTACACAGACTCTTACTGTCTAAAGAGTACAACTTGAGAAAAAGCTGATGTCAGTTTTCTTTCCTTTTATGTTCTGATTAACTGCTCATTAGTGTTGATAGCAATTCTCTCATTCATTTTCATGGGATTTGGCTCTTATATTCAGAAAATGTTCTGAAATTTGGTCTGACCAAGAAGCGTCTGAAATGGTGATTTTTTTAATCTAGAACTGGAATCTCACCCTTGGTTATGTACAGTGGAGTAACGATTGTAAAGCAGGAGCCTTCCTAAATTCTGAGGCCTCTTAAGTCGTGTGCGAAACCTCTACTGAACTCCAGTCTTTCCATCATGATCAGATACTGGTTAAGAGAGAAATTCAAAGATCCAATGCCCATCAAATCCTACCATTTATATAAAATCAATAAACAACTTTTAGTGGTAATAAGTCAGGAAACTAGACTAAGTCTCAAGTTTTACAGCTTACTGCTCTTACTCCACATTTTGGTGGGTGGCTGTTTAAATTCAGCTTCTGAAATCTTTTTGGCTCAGCATAAATAACCTCTCTAGTGAGCTGTCATTAAACATATTGGTTTTACTCCCCCTCTATACCTGGTTGGTATAAAATAACAACATCAATCTTATCAAAAGGACCCCTTGTTTTCCTTCTCCAACCCATTTACCACCACTGTCTTTCCCCAAGTCATGAATACTCTTAGCACAGCAGGAACACATTAATGATATTTTTTTTTTCTAGAGAATACCCTTATTACAAATGATTTTGTTACCTTGCTGGGTACTCTCACTGCAAGACATTGTTGCTAATAGATCCCCTTAAGTATTTGTAATCTACATTCCTCATTTAACTGGATCTCAGGTGCTATGCATGTTAAATACCTCATCTGTAATCTCTTTAAGTGTGAGATTTCCATCATCCTCTCTTTTGTTGGCTAGGAAATTTATTGCAGAAACAGTAAAAACAGCGTAAGGCTTTTCTAAAATTAATGGAAGAAGTTGCTAGTTGTAGCTATTCACAGTTGCATGCAGAGATGGGTTCCTATTTAGAGAGAACATCAGTTCCAGTGCCCTTCACCTCTACCACTCTTCAGTTTTCTGAAATTCTGGATCACTTCAGACCCTCTTATTATTTCTTATAATTTTCCTATTATTTTCTTATACACCTCTCAAACTGTGGCAAACAAAGACTATAGACTGCAGCTGGGACAGGACTGAGTACCAAGACTGGATGCTTTTAAAAATCCTAATTTTCTTCCCTTCTGCAAGATTTTGTTAATAAATCCCTACTAATAGGCAGAGGAAGTCCTTAGCTGAGGGAAAGGTTTCAGAGAGAACTTAGAAAAGGGCTGAATAGAGGGTAGATCTTGCACTGGCACAGTCCTGGAAGTACAGGGTGTGCTGGACTATGCAAGATAGAGACTGATTTCATGGTGTTGAGAGAAAAGATTGAAAAATATTGACATATCATTTCGACTGGGAAAGAAAAACAGATCAGCCAGGAAGAGTGGCTCTGTGTAGTAGGAGAGGGTGATGCCTGCCTGGTTGAAAATTGTTACAAATTTTGTTGCTAATATAGCAGGTATGAAGAGAGTATACAACCAGTGGTGAAGTATTGGTTCCATGTTTCACTTAGTATGATGCCAGCAGGACAGAAAACTTTTGGCTAGGAATACCATCACTTCCATCAAAAACATTTCCCTTTCACAGTACAAGGTGTAGGCTAAGCTGCTGCATATCAATGGAGCAACACAGAATTAACCCCTAAATACTGTTTAAGTGCAGACTGTGATGCTGTGCCTGAAATGCCTAAAAGAAAAAGACTTTTTGACTTATGCATGGGAGAAATGCACTGAGCTTAGAGACACTGAGAAACACTGAAAATGAGACTTTGTCTGAAAAACCTTATGACTATAAGGATTAGGTCTAGATCTGGGTTTACTGCCAACATTTATGTGAACATCCACTTGAAAGTACCTAGTCCTTGCCCTAGAACTTGCACTATTGTTTGTCCAGTGACATATGTCATCAAAAAACATGCAAGAATATCTTCATCTCCTCCTTTGGCCAAATGCTAAAGGAAAGTGGAAGCTACTACTGAATTTTAAAAGGAACTATGTCATAGGTGCTTATTTGGCATATAAGAGAGCATCCAGTAGATAAAGCCTACCAGTGTCTTAGATGTAATGGTTCTGAGTTTTTGGGCTCTGATGAGGTGATTTGGATGCCCAACTGTTTATTTCCAAAAGGACTGGGAAAATGTTGACATAAATTTGTAGGCTTATTGCTGTTTTAAGTTTCTTGGGCAACTAGGAGTATGTGGTAACTGAAACTGAGCACAGGGTTATTGTACATTCTGGTCTTAGCTCCAGATTTTCCTCCAAGAACGGAGTTTTTACGGGCTAACAGTTGTTTAAAATAATTGAAAAAATACTGGGCAAAATTTAGTAGTTATTAGAAGGGAGATAAGTAATTAGTAGTTATTAGAAGGGAGATAAGTAATTAGTAAGAAACACAGAAACCTGCATCTGTAGCACAGCTTTCATTATAGGCATAAATGAGGTGGAAAAAGAAAGTGAATAGGAAGATGACAATTTGCTGGTGATCCAAATAATTCAGGGTAGTCAAAATGAAATGGAGCATGAAGAAGTATAGGGAACGGCTAGGCGGTGAACTGGCAGATGAAATTTTGCTCTGATAAATGCAAATAATGAACATGGAACAAGACAATAATCTTAAATGTGCATGAAGGGCTCTTGTTAGTTATTTCCAGCCAGGAAAGAGAACATGATATTGTAGGTAGTTCTCTGAAAACATACCTTTAATGCTCAGCTACAGTCACAAAGCAGGAAGCAGAATGGTTAACTTTATTAGGAAAGGAACAGAAACCATTGTTATGAGCCTGTATGAGTTTGTTGGGTGCTCACATGTCTCCAAGTCTGTGTGCATTCATATGCAGAGAAGTGTGGGGAAGACACTTGTGGTAAGGAATGGCTTCTGGGTCAGGGGAGAGCCCCGATGAAGCTAGGACCCTTCTGCTTGGAGAAAAAGTGACTCAGGTGAGGAAAGTGATAGGAGTTTATTAAACATGAGTAGGATGAAGAAAACAAACAGGGAAAAAAAATAATTATCATGAAACAAGGACTAGAGAGCATTTGTTCAAATAATCAATGTTCCAGTTTTAAAAAAAATAATATTCAATTTATATAATTAAAATGAATGTTTGTCATGTTTAAAGTTAAAATAGTTTAAAAAAAAATTAAGTACAAGATTTCATCAAAGAAAGAGCTACCTGAGGACTATTAAAGATAGATTTGAAAGACATCTGCAGCACTCAATATTTAAACTGCCAAAACTAGGAGGATATCCCAAAGAAAGTGTCAGTTTATACTTGTCCCATTATTTCACTTTTTTCTTTTTTCTTTTTTTTTTTTTTCAGACTTAACCTCCTTGTATACTTCTACTTACATTATCTGACCCAGACATTCTGTGTCTCAAATGCTTTTATGGAAAATATATGCAGTTATACCCTGACTTTGGGGCATCTTATGACAGTAAGGTGTAGGATAGTTGGACACTATGGATGGAAACACTAAAGAGTGAACAAGTATCCACTTATGGTTGCTATTATGGTTTTATGCTGGATTGGAGGACTCCTACTGCACCTATATTGAGGCTCTGCTTGAGATAAAGTGATAGAAGAGATTTGGTGATAAAGTGCAGATTTTAATCTCTACGACATTTGATAGTAGATATACTAAAGAGACATTAAAAAATTTCCAAGTGTTGAAGTATTAGAACTGAAAATGATTGAGCCTAGTTCTGGAAACCCTGCATTGGCATTAGTCTGAAGTTCTGCTTAATCTAGGTATTTCTGTTGTTTAACAGCAAAATTCTCTAACAGAGAACTACAAGTAGTGTAAAATAATTTTATTAACCCTTTGCTTTAATAGGCTGTAAGAAAACAAGGAAAAACTTGAAACCTATCTAGATAATAGGTCAAATCAGAGTGACTTCTCCTTGTGTGAAAATATACAAATGGGTCAATTTTGCAAGCAAATCTGGAAAAATAGCCATTAGAAAAAGCAAAGTATATTGTTACATTACATAATTAGGATATAATTAGGGATATATAAAAGAGTATTTTTCAGTAAATTACCAATTATTTTATACAAAACTAAAGATTACTTTCTATCTCAAACCATATTTTTCTTGGCATACTATCTGTCTGCAGCTTTGTTAATAAATCAAAGAGTGGCCTCAGAAGCTGAAAAAGCAAAACACAGATGCATCATTATCATCACAAACTAAGTTCATTTTCACAGGTGTTCCAGGTCAGAACAGGCAGGGGTGTTGGTTACTGAGAACTAATTTTTGAAATGCCCTTTGCCAGGGAGCTTAAAAAAACTTTCTGATGAGCACAAGGCTTAGTTATACAGATTTCAGCTATGTACACAGATATGTAAGAACAGGAACTATTCAGCTGTGAACTGAACTCAGATGTGAACCAGTGACCTGTCATAAATCTTTTCACAAAATTAATTAATTTCAAAGTCTTTGACACAGGGAAGCTTTGACTATTCCACTGATCGTTGTATGCCTAGAAAACTTTCTGCTTTTGAAAGGGGGATTGATAGTTGATGTATTTTTAAATTTTCCATTAAATTCACATAGTGTAAAGGAATTATATTTATAAGGAATGGGAAGATTGTATTATGATTTCTACCTTGATTAATATATCCTTCAGGACTGGGGCTTTTCCACAGAACTGAAGAGCACAATCTTATCCAGCTATATGCATGCAACTTGTCCAGGTGAGAATTCAACTGAAATACATTCTGGTGTTATTAGTCAGTAGAATGGAAGCTGCAAGATGTGTGGCAGGAAACAAGTTCTATTTTTTAAAGTAATCCTATTAATCCCTGACACAGTGAACCATAATTTCACGGTATGTTGACTTAAGAAGTTCCTGTCTATTCAGTTGTGTTGTGGGATCTTATAGACTATCTTGTCTGATTCCTGTCTATCACTGAGTAATCATGTGGGAAGCACATTTAACTTAGATACAGCACAAAGTCTAGGACCAGGAATAAACCTATTTTGCTTAAGCACAAATCTGTAAAGAGCTTCAATTACCTATCCCATGTTCTTTTTACTGTACTTGTATGCCTGCACAGGCACAACAGGAAGAGCACAGGGCAAGTTTTGCTCTCTAGTGAGGCTGAATAATACACATAGAAAAACGGTTACTCCAATGACTCATGTAGAGAAATGGTCTCTATAAGAGGACCCACAACTCCATCTCCCAGGAGAGTGGTGTTGACTGCGTGATGGAGTCAGCCCACCACTTTTTCACTCTCTAATTCCTGGTTGTTCCATTCCTGATTTCTCAGTGGTCCCTAGAGGGGCTCAGTTTGACACCCCACGTATGCTGCAGAATGCCAAGGTCTGGACACATATTTTATTGGGAGGTGGAGATTTGTGAAGAGGATTGTAAAACTATGCTTAAGTCTCTGGAAAGGTCAGAGCCCTATAGTGTGTTTAATTCACACCTAGCTCTGTGCCAAGTTCCGCTCAAGACAATAGTGCAGTTGCAGATGTGATGTTGACTTGCATGTACAGAGCAAAGGCAGCACCCACCAAAGAGTTAGTTATGCATCCTCTTTGTTTGGAAGGGGGAGGCTTTGGGCAGCCTTCTCTGCCATACCAATCACTGTTACAGAAGTTCTGCATAAAGCATGTGGTGAATTTCCAGATGATCATCAATATGCAGTGACTTCATCCTTTGTTATTTTTACCACCTATTTTTTCAAGATGTAACACTGGGGAAATACTCCAGATTATCTGCTAACCGGGCAATGACATTTGAAGCCTCCCAGAACAGGAACTGTTTATCTTTAAAAGTGAGGGGTATTAGTAGCTGATCTCTTGCTTAAAGAACAGCAGCTCAAATTATGTCTAGTGAGGGATATACACTTGGATAAGCCTTGCCTGCCAGATGACACATCCCAGTCTGGATTTAGGGCTTATTCTCTGTGGTTTTTCTCATAAGCTTTCACTGAACTCTGCACTACTGCCCTAGCTCTCAACATCTAACCCTCTACATCAGCCCTAATCAAAGTGAGTTGGTCCATCAGTCAGCCATATAAGAACTAAACCTTCTTGCTACAAAATAATCTTGATTTTTGTTTGATTGCTATTAGCATTAGCCTGTACTGCCACTTAGTTAGCAGTGTAAGATTTTAACTTTACTTTTTGGACTATAAAAATACAGTATGTGAGTGCCAAATATTATGTCCTGTTCTATTTTTATTGAAATAGCTTTCATAAAATTGTAGAAACAAGGTACATAGAAACATGGTTTCAATGAGACCCAGGCAACTAGCATGAGACATTTGAAAGAGCAATGTCAGGAGGACAGAAATACAACATGAAGGTGTGGTAGATGCACAATTTTGTGTACAAACCAGTATGCACCAGTTCCAGGTGACATCAACATTATTGAGATGATACAAGAAAGGATCAGAATTGAACAGTTTCAGACAGAGAACAAAATTCACTTGGGAGAACTGTCCACCTTCATGTGAAAATATTGTAAGTAAGTCCTACAATGTGACATACTATTGTAATATAGTGGTTGAATTAATTATTTGAATGTATAAGTAAATCAGTGATTTAGAGCTATGCATATACACAATCAATTTGACTTGATACTAAGCCTTTGGAAGCAGTATATATTTATAAGCATCTTTGTAATAATGCAAATTGTACTTGATTTGGCTTCTGAAACACTGAACAAAGAATCTTGGAAATTCAGAATTTTTAACTCCTTATTGTGCAGCTTACAATTGAGTGGTTGTATAATGATTAGCCAATTTGCCTGAAAGAGTCCTGGCTGATTGAAATAATATCCAGCTTCTAATAGTAAAATTTAGTATTTAGACTATGAAGCATTCAGGATTCCAGATCTTCATTACAAAGACAACATTCATTTCACTGTTTCATAAAACTATGCTTAGCTAAATGGATGTAATGACTTAAACTTACTTAGTGGAGCCAATATAATTACTCTTGTCTGATAGAGAAATACGGGTATTACTGGAAAATTAATTTGTAAGAGGGAAGGTCTTATTATATAATTAAAGAATTGTCTTTATTAAGCAGTTATTGAATTCTAGTAAATTTTGTCTGCTGTTTAAGAAATGAGTTTTCTACTAGAAAAAACATCCTGCAGAAAATTACTTTCATCCGTATTTAGCAAATGAGGGCAAGGCAATGATTTGAAACTGTCTTTCAAGGAAGGTTTGCAGATAACATTAATTAGGTCCCTTCTTACAGTAGACAGAACCAGCAGGCTTTCTCTTGTTCACTGTTTTCAAGAAGTCTGAATGCAGTGCTAACCAAGATGGGTCTCAGTTCCTCCTTCCACACCATATGTCTATAGCCTGTGTAGTCCATTCTTCGTCTTTTCTCTTGCAACTCACTTTCCTCTCCCCAGTTTACAGCCTGTTAAAGGTAATGGTAGGGGTTCCATTGTGTGTCCCTTGTGTTCATATACCCTCGATCAAAACTGCATGCCTTTGTAGATGTAAGAAAATGTTTTATGAATATGGAAGAATCAGCAGGGTCTATAAAAAATAATGTCTTAGGACCTGTATTACCTACTACTCTAATGCCTCCAGGTTTGGTACCTAGCTAGAAAGTAATTCACAAGACTAAGACAGAGCATGCTGAATGAGGAGAGTAACATACCCAGGATTCAGTTTGCAGGAATCCAGCTGACTGTGTGAACATCTAATTCAAGAAAAAGGATTACCTATTTCTTCTAGTGTGTTGTTTCTTCTTTTTAAAGGAGATACCATTCTTGGATATATTTCCATGAGATTATGAAATTGTTCTGCATTACTCTTGATTTGTAGAAGTTGACCTGAACCACAAAGCTCTGATGCAGGTATACACTTCTGTGAAGTTTAAAGAAACCAAGGTCTGTAAGAAGTTAGACCCCTGTATTCCTATGTACTTAAGGATATTATTTCCCACACCTTCCCTATGTAGTTTGGGAGGCAGGAATGACATCATAGTTTTCACTAATATACAACACTCACAGGATTGGAAGTTTTCAGAACATTGTTTTACACACAGTTCATATGTTGTGCTTGAAGTCTGAATCCTCATGTCTCATCCATCGAGAAGTCTTCTATGAACAGAAATGTAGAAACTGCAGGACCCCAAATTTACAGCACTGATTCATTTAAGGCAGATATTATCCAGTGTATAACTGAATCAGAGCACACACTTCACACACTTTCCACTACCATCTTAATGAAAAAACGGTTTGCTTGAGTTCAGTTCACTAGCACTGGGACAAAAGGAAGTCTTCTGGTGTGTTTTGGTGTACTGGATTGCATGGCGCATTTCACTGCTAGGCCCAGGTTCATTACAATATGTGTTTTTACATAAAAAGCAGTACTGGGTGTTGATGTCAAGGTGCTGGCAGCAGGGGCTGCAGGGGGGCCTCTGTGAGGAGAGCATGGGGCTGCCCTGTGTTAGACACAGCTGGTTCCAGCAGGTTCCAGCTAGTTCTGCCACTCAGCCATTACAGGGCACAGCTGAGCCCCTCAGCCAAGATGGTGGCATCTCTGGGAAAATATACCTAAGAAAGAGCAGAATAGCCAGACAAGCAAAGGAACGAAGGAAAAAACAGCAAAAACAGAAAGAAACGGCAGCACGAATTTCTGTAGGATACATTTTTAAGAATAAATTACCACCTCATACCTCTAGTCCTCTTCTTTTCCTAAATGAAACTGATTCCAGTTTTCCTCCTATACCTCCATGAAACCTGCTTCCTCAGTCTAGACTTTTTTCCTTAGTGATCTCTTCCAGCACATCTTTAATGAGAAACATACCGTTTCTCTGGATGGTTCCCACTGATTGAATAATCTGATTTGACAATTTCAATATGTAACTTCAAGTGTTTTCATTTCCTACTTCTCTGCAACTGTGAGATAGGTATTTGCCTATGATATAGTAGAGCACAAAAGCTGCAGTCATGAAGCAGGATTTTCTTGCTACAAACAGTGCAAGTACAGAATAAAAATGCATGTCCTTGTTGGAAGCATATTGTGTCCCAGCTAGAAGACTGAAATACTTTTAAAAAGGCATCAATAAACAGCTAATGTTAAATTTTTTATTTTTATGTATAATTTGTATGACTTTTTGGGCCTATCGGTTGTAGCTTCTATATTTTAATTCAAAATTCAGGGAATGCAATCTCATTGGACTCAGAATTGGAAAAGAGAACATTATTAATTCTGAGGTAACTAATGTAATTACTCAAATCCACAGCAAAGTACATTCCTTCTTTTAGTTTTGTCAGCAGTTTGGGTAAATTAAATCCTGTTAGTCAGGGATTTAGAACTTGGTGATAAAGGCTAAGGCCATACTTGGCTTAGATTGAGACTATGGGGTGGTAATTGTTTTAAAGTGTAGGAGTACCAAATATTTACAAGCTGATTTTAAACACATACACACATTTACATTTGTGGTTCTTACTGGAAAAGGAGACATATGAGGGGGAAAAGTACTGCTGCCTGGCTTATTTATTTTAGAAGGACATTGCAAAAACTAAGAGAGCTTTGTGTTATAATTTCTGCTGCTGACTACTTTTTTCTGGTGTATTTATCTTCTCTTCAGTTCTGTGAGTGGTTTGGAAACAACAGAATGAAAGATATCTATCAGAATGGATTAGGAAAGAGAAAACACATTTTCTTATTATTTTACTTTTAATGAGTCACTTTCTTAATTTTCCATTAAAATATTTCTGTGGTAATTCTCACAGCAAAAGTGAGAGATGAGGCTTTTAGCTCTGTGTCATAAAATGTATTCAGGTAAACTATAATGGACATATCAGTAGCCATAACCAGACGAAAGAATAAATTTATAAGGACTCAGATTTGACAATTGAGGGAGCTAGTTTTCAGGTTTTGGTTTGTTATTCTAGATATCCCAGCTGTTTTTCCTAAGCATTACATTTTTAAGAAATAGGGATTGCTCCTACCTTGCCTTTGAGACTGTTTTCTTTTTCCTTCCTCTCTGTAGAAGGAATCATGATAAGGAATTAACCTCACAACCCCTTGTGTAGTGCAAAGAATCCTAAAATACCTCTGAGCTGGCTTGCATTTCTGAACTCCAACACTTGACTGCAATAGTTATGTTTGTATGATGCTGAACACAGGCTAATTAGCTGAGATTGATGTGTCACCTTGACCTGGACCTGTAGCTATTGATTCTGGAGTTTGTTGGAATATTTCAGAGTTGCACTGAATGGGGTAGACATGCCTCTAATTTCTGGGCTTGATGAACAACTGTTCAGAATAAGGGAAATGAAACAGTTATTTTACTATAAACCAGGATTTATTCTACTCAGTCTCTAATAAGATTTCAGAAGAAGTGGATTTATGAATTCCTTACTTACATAAGTGCAAGGGAACACTAAGCCACCATTTGCCCTCAAACACCACTCTATATCCTAGTTGAGGAAAAATGAGATATTACCTTGTTATCACATACTGATGATCATTTTACACAGTAATGACAATCGCTGTAATTTAATTAATCTTAGGTAGTTAATTCTGATTCACAGTGCTTTTACACTGACTTTGGTGAACATACTCAGATTTTGCATAAGTTTAAGAACTAAATCAGAACTGCAAACACCTAGTGACATCTTCCCAGTTTTCTTGAGTTATCACTGGAGCATTGCTATGATGTATCCCAAACAAGAGCCTTGAACCTATTTGGTTCACAGAAATACAGGCAAAAAGTAGGTCACTATCCAAAAAAAGCTGAGACCCTAAGGAAAGGAAAAATTCTCTTGCTAACATAGGCTGGAAACTGGTGCTAAGAATTGTTTATTCAGTTTAAAAAGTACATCTCCCCCTCACTACCCCATCCCCCCCACACCCTCTTTTTTTTTTTTTTTTTTTTTTTTTTTCCCCTTCTTTTCTGACTCTTTGGAATCAATACAGTATAGAGCAATTCAAGTTTAAAAAAATCCTAAAAATCATTAAAGAACACAGCATGCTCAAAAGGTCATGCTAATGGTCCTCTTAAGTAATGTGTTTTGCTTATAGTCTGGACTTTGACTGATAAAGCTTCTGTATGGTATGGTCATTGAACAAAATATTTTTCATCCCATTCTCTTACAATTTATAAATAGTGAATAACCAGTTTTCACTTTTGGTTTGTGGTTTTGTTGTTCCCCCCCACCTTCTTTCCAGTTAGACAGCATAGGTACCATTGATAATGGTTTTCAAGGATAAATCCGGATATGGTATTCCATCCGTGCTTGCTTGTCCCTAAGAAGATTCTGCAGCTCAGACAAGTATCCTGATTAGCTTTACCGCTTTTTGCAGCTTGTACTCGTAAGGTCTCCCTAATCTTATATAAGTTTACAAAGGGCTTATATTTAGCTGAAAACGTGGTGCTTTTCTGTAGGAAAATTTCAAGACCTCTTACTTCGCTGCGGCAGAGCAAAAGGGTTTACTCGTTAGCTTTCTGGGTGTTAAAGGCTCTTTTACCTTGAAAACTAAGTAACATGCTGCCATCTACTGGCAATGCAAAGCGGTTTTATTTCTTCACGTGATTTTCGGGGATTTGGCTTGATGACATTTTCTCTACGGTAAAACTGGAGGTATCTCAGCAGCATAAACTTGCAAAGGATCATCCAGGCATAGTTTATAATTTACTTTAGGATCGCTGTGAGATCTTTCTGCATTTGAACTGTTACAAAGTTCTATCACAAATCTCAGCTGCAACCTCCAGTTTCATGTTCAGTTGAAAGCCTGAAGAGAAGTTAATTTGCTCAAAAATACAGAAAACTTTATTGTAACAGTGTCCAGTGCACCCTCTCAGAGGGTTCTGAATGTGATTCAAAACCAACCAACCAAAAAGCAAAGGTATTTCCCTGGATATTCTTTTGGCCCTGTCTCTGATTGCAACATTATAAACATTGAAGGAACTGCATGGAAATGTTACAAACTCAGAAACTCTTAAAGAAAAAAAAGCTTTTAAAATTGTATTTTATTTTGGAAATAGTATTCTTATAAGAAGAAGAACAACGAGAAATGAATGTGAAAACTGTTCATGTAGATCTAGGTGATTTGTCACACTTGAATTTTGCTTCCTCAGTCTCCAGTTAAATCCACTTCATACACAGTTATGCCACATAGATGAAGAATAGCTCTTTACAATTTTATGATGAAACATCAAAAAAAAGAAAAAAAAAACAACTGAGCCCTGTTTACTCAGCTGAGAACTATAACTCTGTTCAAACATGGCCTATTCTGCTGGAGTCCTGGCCAAAGTTTCAGCTGTGTAATAAATTCTGCAACAAGAGGGAACAGATTTTACAATGAAATAGCTGCTTGAACCAATGCAATTTCCAATGACACATAATGACCATTTCTTAAGGTGAAAAGATGCTATAACATATCTGTAATTTTATACTTGTGCTGTGTTTTTATTTATACTTCAGTTGCACACAAGGAAATATACAAAACACTCTATGTGTATGTGGTTAAGAAATTGTTCCCAGTTATACAGTCCATGCCATTTTAAAAATGATCATTTGAAGGTGTGTGTAGCAACTATTAAATTATTCTGTTAGAAGAGTGCTTGAACACTGAAATGCAAGACAGAAATTAGCTATCCTGACTCTTGTGTTGTCACTTATACTGCACAAGCTGAGTATTCTGGGAATACTGGTGTAAATACTGATGCTGTTTTGCATTTGCTTCTTAGAGTAAATATGAAGCTGCTCAAACCACAGGATAGCAGAGCATCAGATCTTACAGGTCGTAAGAGCATGTTTAGTAAAAGACAGTCCCATCACTTAGGATAAGTGAGAATATACCAGCTCTCTTTTGTTTTCAAATTACTGTTTTCTTTTCCTCAGTCATATTTTTCTTCTAATACCCTTCTAATACACATAAGAGAATCACATTGAACTTGTGGCCTTTTTGCTAGGTTTCAAGCTGCATTTATCCAGTCTACTGAGACATGATTTTCGTTTTTGAATTTTGAATTAAGTCCCAAGGCAACAGGGCCCTGTTTCTTAGCAACACAGATGGGTAAACTGTATATTCCAGCTCTTTTGTACAGTGGAAGAATAAACAGCTCCCTGAATAAGACTGTGATGTGAGTTCATCCCTTTGCTTAACTTTCTCTAGAAGAGAGGATAAAAAAGGTTTCTGTGATACAGCATATTAAGTTTGTCAGAAAGTCTCTGTGTAGATGGGTGAGTGGTATCTCTACCTTTTCTGTTTACTGCATCTCTTTGGGGTCCTTATTTGTCATTGTGCATATGGGTCTGTAGGTACTTTGAATCATTGAATTTCATTTTCTAGGGTACAAACGTATGCATGAAA
Source organism: Chaetura pelagica (assembly GCF_000747805.2). Taxonomy (NCBI): domain Eukaryota; kingdom Metazoa; phylum Chordata; class Aves; order Apodiformes; family Apodidae; genus Chaetura; species Chaetura pelagica. The sequence goes on from NW_009952801.1 coordinate 3,736,964, forward strand.
AATCAACAAAGCTGGTAGAGGTGGGATGTGTGAAAGTACAGACTTCTTGCTTTGGTGAAATTAAAGAAGCATAGAATTGCATTGCTTTAGAAACTATCTGGATGAAAAACTTTGGTTTTAAGAAAAAAACTGGGGCTGGAAAAAACAGGTAAAGGATTGAGAGGTAAATACTTCTGTAAATGAGTATTGATGTGACAACTTAATGCTGTATGTTATCCAGTGTATGAAAGGGAGAAGAGTTGCCCTTTCAGTTCAGTCTTTGCAAAGGGTTGTATAGCTTTGAGACTTCCTGGCAATAAAGCAAAATCTGAATTTTGTTGTCTCTGGGCTGTGGGAATGACATTGCCATTGGGGATGGAGGAGTGCTAGAAAAGGAGAGGGATAGAGAAGGATATACAGCTCTGTAGGGCTGAACCTTTCTGCTCCTGACACCTGCAGAGGGGCAAGTACATACATACGTTTTTCATGATGGCAACAGCAACACAAAGTCTAGGTTATTACCATTTTAGCACACAGTAGAAAAGCAGTGAGTATTAAAGGAAGCAGGGAAAAAAAAGGTTGTATGGTGTTGGAGCCTGTAGAAATACCTTTGCAATCCATGTTTTTCTTCCAGATTTTGCAGAACATGCTAGCAGCTCTTTAAGGCTGTTAATACTGATATAATGTAAGAAAGGTAACAGCTTCTGAGGGTGTCTTTAAGATTACTGAGAGAAAGAGGAAATAAAGTAGTATCTACCTTGTGCCCAGAGCTGAATACTTTACTGCCTACTAGGGCATTAGTGCTGCTCCAGTGGTCTTTCACCCTGCCTAGATGCATCCTTGGGTCTTACGAAAGGGCCTCCCTCTCTGCCTGTGGGTGAAAAGGTGAAGCTCAAGTGGTACTGGCTGATGAGACAGCTCACAGCGGGATGTGACACCTGGGCACATATTAGGACAGGAATGGGGCAGCTGTAATTAATCTTGTGGCCTGGGTTAGCCCAGGAATATGAAGAAACATGAAAATGTATCAGGAAGAATAGAGGCTGGAGTTTCAATTTTTCCCTAATTTGAGGTCTGTTTTGTCACTCCAGCTTGTGCAAAGTGAGGCTGGTGTGTGGCCAGCACAGCCCAGCTAACACCAACACCCCACTGTGCTACATGCACAGAGGTTTAGCCTCCCCTCAAGGGTGTACTTTTTAATGAGACAAGAATACAAATGTGAAGGAGATGTATTTATGTTCCTACTTAGTGATGGATATTTCAGGCAAAATAAAAATCAGAGTTCCTGTTCCTACAGGCTGTTATGAAAATGTAGGTAGATTCCTGAGCATCCATGCTTTGGCTTCAAATGGGCTTTCTCAAGTGTTAGGAGTTTGCTTCTTCAGGTTACTTTGCAGAATTGAGAGAAAGAGGGAATCAAGAAGCAATAGCTCTTCAACCAAACACAACTACAAATGCAAAATAAAAACAAATACACATTTATCTTCAGTGAATGTATTGGGTTATACAGACAGGGCTAGTCACACTGCAAGTGACAATCAAGAACAAAAGTTCTGTTGTATATATGTGTGTTTGGTTTTTTTTCTTTTTACTTTTACCAGTATTTACAACATCTGAGGAAAAATCCATCATCAGGACATTATGTTCACTCTCCACCAAGACAAGCAACAATTTTTATTTGAAAGCAAAAAAAAAATAATTTCTGCAAGCCTCAATTGGCTGCTCTCCCAGCAACAAACTGTAGAGCAGCAACCCAAAGCCAACACAGAAGTATAGCTAGAGCAGCCTCCTGATTTTAGCTCCTGATCATCCAGCCCTTCTCAGAAGCCACGAGGAAAGGAAAAAGGGCAACTGAAGACAAAAATGACCTCTGAGTCCATAGTCACGCAACAGCTTTCAAGGCTTAGGTCCAGGCTGCTCCTTCCTCTCTAAGAAAGGAAACGGGATGTGCCTCAGCTTATAACTCACTTTCCACCTAACGGCTCTTATCAGGCCAAAATACTGTTCGTGAAGAATGGCAAATATATGATTAGTGTGTATGAAAACCCCAAACTGCACGATTACAGGCAGATAGTGTCTGTCTCCCACAGTTTCACACAGCAAACACGCAGAAATAGAGAGGATGCTTGGATCAGTAAATGAAGCCACTAGATGTCAGTCTCACTGGCCAAAAAAACAGAAAACCCAGCAGCTGGTGCTGTAGTTGGGATCTAACTTTGATAGATAGCTGTACGAGTCACCAACTATTTGCCAAATAAACTTCAGTAGGGAAATCTGGAAAGTACAGGTTTGGAGCTCTGTGTTTTAATGTGCTTTGTAGCTGACAAGATGATTTTTATCTTGGCAGAGCAGATTGAAATATGGACATCAGGACTAATCAGTTAATTTTTACCTTGCCCTTTGTGAGACATATGCCTGTAGCTTCTGCTTTCCTCAGATTAATAGGTAGCAGTTGAATTGCCTGACACTCTGGATGGACAGATTTTATGGTAATGATCCCATTTAGCAGGCCTAACTGAGCCCAGCACCACATTGTGCCAGTTGTTTCTCCTAAAATATGACAAGCAAATTTTTTGTTTGTTTGTTTGTTTGGGGGGGGTTTGTTTGTTTTTCGCAACAGCTAAAAATCAGATTATGTACAGAAAATTTCAAGGAAAATTTAAAAATCCAATATACAGTTTGAATCAGTGCATCCCTCCAAAATCAGTGTGTGTAGCATTAGAACTGCTTAGGAAGCAAAGCTTTCCATCTAATGGCTTTTATTCAGATTTTGAATTTTTTTTTTTCTTTTAGGGACTTATTTTTGGTGGGTTCTTTTGTGTTTGCCTGGGGTTTTTTTGTTGGTTTTTTTCTGGGATTTTTTTTGGTGGTGTTGTTATTTTGGGGGCGCTTTTTTTTTTTTTTTACTATTTTTTAAAAATCAGAAACCTTAAAAATAGGGAGAAGAACCTTTTATTAAGATTCAGTATTCTGTCCATATCCAATTGTATTTTAATTACCAAACTGCCTATCCCCTCCGAACCCTTCAAATCACCTCACCTAAAGATCAATTAACACTGTTGCTAAAATGAGAAGCAAAACCAAGCTAGTGTGTGGTTTGGTTTGGCGGGATTTTTTGGTAGCGGGAAAAGCGCTCCGGGAGTGGATCTCGTAAGAAGCAGAGAAGCTCCGCCTGCTCCAAACACATCCAAGGAGCCAGTAGAGGGTCAACAGATGCACCTCAGCGATTAACATACGAAAGAACCCAGATAAGAGCTAAGCAGAGCGAGCACTTGGAGAGAGAAGTGATGTGCAGGAGAGGTGAAAGGCAGTGCTGGGGTGAAGATCCTGATGGTTGGTGAGGAAGAAGGGGAAGAAGGAGCCCAAGTTTCCCTGCAACCGATGGCGAGATGGCAGCTGTGCCCCTGCACTCATGGAGGAACGTGGTGGGACATTCCCTGAAGGCGCCAGGAGCCCAGGCTGGAGCAGCTCTGGACCTCGTGGGAAGGACTCTCTCCTGGGCGGGACCCTGTGGGGAAGCAGGGCAGGACTGTAAGGAATCCTTTTCCTGAGGAAGAAGTAGCTGCAGGAACCACTAGACTAAATTTACTCTAAACCCCATCCCCTGTCCCCCTGTGACGCTGGGGGGAAGGAGGGAGAGAAACCGGGAACAAAGTGATTTGGGCCCGGGAAGAAGGGAGAGGTGGGGTAACATGTGCAAGCCCTGCTCTTGGTGTTGTCTGTGTCCTGTGTGTGTTTGATTAGTGTGAAATTAAATTATTCTTTTTCCCTCCCAAGTTGAGTCTGTTTTTCCTGGGATCTTAATCCGTGAGGAACCCTCCTTGTCCTTCGTCTCGACCCACAAGCTTCTAATTGGCCTTTGTCCTCCCCATCCCAGAGCGTGAGGGCGGGACGTGAGTGGGCGGCCCCTGGGCTGGTTCTTTGTTGTTGGTGTCAGGCCCAAAGCACGACAGTAAACAAAACCTCTTCTGTTCTCCAAGGAAAACGTTTATAACTGGATATGTAGTTTATTGAAGAACCACATAATAGCCAATGTTACATTTCTATGGAAAAAGAAAATATATGTAATTTTTTTCCTCATTTTGTCTTCATGAGAGTATAAATAATGTCTTCATTTACTTGCCAAGCTGGTGTAGCAGGAATTTAACTTCCCTGTTTTTGAATTTACCTAAGGTAATTAAAATCAAGTTTCCAGTTAGCTCTTAAGGCCAAAATAAATTTGTCCAATACTATTCTGTCTCAAGGAATACTTGTTTTATTTCAAGATGATCACATTTCCGTAATAGTAATTAAATGCTAAATT
>NW_009952801.1:3741323-3758219 GCF_000747805.2 Chaetura pelagica
TGAACAAAACTTCTCTCTTTTAAGTAAATGTGTCTTAGATCAGTGGAAGGGAAAAAAACCCAACTTGTTTGTCCTGCAGCTCTGATATGCTTTCTAAGGTCACCACTCTAGGGGCCCTGACTTACACCAAGATAATCTACACTATTTTAGGAAAAGTTATCAAGGTTTCAGAACATTCCCCAAACCATATCAGGAAAAAAAATAATGCTTCAATAATTTGACTGGCTCCAAAAGCTAATTTGAGAAAGTTTGATAACTACATGACCAAGGAATTTAGCTGTGAGGGTGAAATAAAATTTCAGGTCCTTATTACAAATTTGGCAGTTGGTCTGGGGATTTCAGTGTCACCAGTCAGTGCTCTCATCTCAGGACTAATGGTTTTCTTTGATGAAATTCTAGCTGAGTGAAACAAGTAATTATAAGTCAGCACATCTGAAAAGAAATAGGAAAAAAGCAAAACAAGTTGCAACCAAAAATTCCCAAGTAAGTTCCTGATAACAACAAAACATTCTTAGACTCTCCACAAGACTTGGTCCAGAGGTAGAGGGGATCTCCATTTAGGTCTGGATGAAAATAGTGCATATTGTGTAATTGCTTCAACATATAATTAACTTTTCAGACAACTGAAACTTCAGGCCAGCTAGTTTTAGCAAGCTGTGGACTTCAAATTCGGTAGAATGAAGGACATGCTTCTACAGGGAGTATTACCCTCCTGTTTTGTTTCTTTCCTTCCACTAAAACGTCTCCTGGGAAGAACCCTTAGAGGTATATTGTCAAGAATTTAAAAGGAAATAAGCAATCTCAGTGCAAGATCTCTAAATAAAAGATGTACTTTAGGACTAGCTGTACTGGTCCAAAATTCTTAAGTATAGGCTTGATCTTATAAAAACAAAAAGAGGCTATTTCTGTGTTCACTTTGATGGTGAGTCCCTTTTTCACTATTCAGGCTGATGGAAAATGCTTCATTAAATGGAAATCAGAATGCAGACAGAAAAAAAAAATTAGAAAAATGGCTGTATTAAGAGAAGGGCAAAAAATAAAACATGTAAATTATTAATGCATAGTGTTTTCCTTCTCCTTGTGGCGCTTTCTCCTATACATTTCTGAGGTGCATCACACAAATCGATCCACAGTTAAACATTCATTACTGTCAGGTTTTCAACATGTAACTTCACACACTGTTTTATATTCCCTCCTTGATTTCACAGGGTACTCATCCTGCTGCCTAACCGCACCATTTTGATTTTATCTTGTACAGTTAATCAAAGAAATGTATCTTCCTATTCATTCAGATGATACTGATACCTCCAGAACATCATGGTTATAGATTTTCCATCTTGTGACTCACAAGAAATCAGATGTTTTATGATAACCATTCAGCCTTTGAAGATGGGGGGTAACTGTCAGTCCTATCTGTGTACCTGGCAATGTAGTCTAATATAAATGATTTACACTAAGAAGCAAACTGCTTTTCAAAAATGAACTGATGGTACAAACTCATCCTTTTAAAATACTTCATCTCAGAAAGATTTTAAGACCAATGTGCTGGTGTCCTATCTTGTCCTACACTTGTCTGATTCTGCACAATGTGTTTGGTGAAGAGCAGCACTACTAGTGGCCAAACTCACCATTTCTGGCAGAAAACATTGCCAGTTGTTTAAAACGCTATCTCCTTTGAATGTATAATCACTTTTGCTTCCAAATGAGAGTATGTTTCTAAAAAATGGTATGTCACTGATGGATGTTAAATGATTCCCTTTCTTCAGCTTTCCCTTTAGCCCTCTCATAAGTTCTCCCGTTCTTCAGCTCATTGTAATGAGCTTAAGGATAAGTTAATGATTAATTAAATTCACTGGAAAGGTTTGAAAAATAATGCAAATAACTCCAGGCAATTAATTCCAAGGCACACAACATATGCATTCCACTAAATTGTGTCCCCTGTGTTTTTAGTATCACAGCTCCTTTCTCTAGAAGGATGTTCCATTAATATTATTATTCCTTACCTGTACTGTAATAGGAGGACACTGGACTCATTTGAGATCATGACAACAGTGATTGGAGCTGTGTAAACAAAGAACTTCAGGGTAATGGAAAAGCATAACTCTAGGTAGCTCAACAGTTTTGACTTCTTAATAACTTACTTAACAGTTAATTAAAATGCCTAAGTCTTGCATTTTTAAACATAAATACTTCAAGTATATTTTTTACCGTATCTAATCCTACATGCAACTTCTACTTTTCAGTTAACTTCATTGTTCTTGGTTCTAGCCATGATAGTTTATCTGATGTTAAAATGTATTTTCCTTTTCAAATGCAGTATGAAGCTAAATATTGTGACAAGTTACTCTAAAGAACCTTTAAATCTGAAGTTAAAATCACAGCATTTAAACACAGTTAAGTCTTTGACAACATGTACATTCACTGTGATTAAAAAAAAATAGGAATCAGTATGTGAACAGTAGGGACCAGGAGTATGAGTGTAGAACCTCCCTACAGCCATGTAGTTGGCTGAAGTGGCCTCAGATGAACCTTAACAACCAAAAAGCAATCTATCAGAGAAAGTCTGTTTCCTAGCTCTGAACAACAGAGTCAGATGACAGAAAATACAGCAGTTCATTTATGCAAAGACACTCAGAAGGATACCTGATACAAGCGGGATTATCAGCTCAAAAATCTGTTTGCCAATGTAGATTTGCTGATAAATCTGCAATTTCAGCACTGTAATGGTGGTTTATTCCCAGGCAACTGAATCAAGTCCAATGGCTGCTTCTCTCATTTTAGATAAAATAATCCATATCTGCATTCCTACTGTGGCAGATAAACCATAGTGGGATGTCTGCCCTTTTAGTTTCTATAGCTTTATCTCTTAGGGATAGCTCATTTGAAAATAATTAACTTCACACTAGTTAAAGTACACACCCATACATACCAGGTAGCATAAACCACTGTTTTCTTTATATTTTCACAGCAAGGCCATGGACAGAACATTTTTTTTTTTTCCTCTGTGTATGTCTGGGTGCTCCTTGTTTTGAATCCTATCTGATTAACAATAAAATATTCAGATTCTTGAGTCCAGACAGTTTGTCCTATAGCTTATAAATACTGTTTGCTTAATACATTCAGATTCTGGACTGGAATCACTGAAAGGAAAGCAAAAGGACTCTGACAGGAGATTTCTTACATACAAGCCTTGTGAAAGAAAATGAGATCCACAGCTGCTATTACTAGAGGATCCCATGCCACCTAAATCAGTTTCATTTATGGTTAGTCAGATTAAAAGACAACTTCCTGCTTTTATCTGCATCAAAAGCTTTTAACAATGTATCATTATTATTCTTGTTATTGTTGCTGTTGTTAATACTACTGCTATTCCTGGATTACACTTATTTCAGAGGTTTTTGGACCCTGCAATAGCTGAAATTGAGAAGAAAGCTATTAAGTCCTAAGGGAAGCATCATTGTACTGGACATCTAGTGACGTATACCACCAGTTTCCTTTAGATTTCCAAGAATATAATTGTTTCCAGCTCTTGTTGCCTTTGATGGAGTCTGGAAAGAGAATCTCTTGGGGAACATGTTCTTATCTCAGCCTTTCGTGGAAAATTATACAGCACTGCACACAGCAATTCATTTGTAGAAATTAAGATATCCATATGAAACTGTTCAAAGGCACAGATTATTTCAGAATATGCAGGTACTGGATGGATGTTTTCATAGTTTATAAATATACATTAAAAATTTAAATGTAAAAATATGCATTAAAAGAATGTTTCTATTTTAATTATAAAACAGCTTTCATTAACATTACTGAAGATTAACAAATAGTGGGTTGAGGGGAAATAAATTGTTTAGGGAACCAGTGTAGGTGATGACAGATTCTGAGTTGTGAACTCTGCTGAACAGAGGCAAGTCAGTATGCACACACGTAAAACACGTGAATTGCCTGGACACACATATCCCTAGGCATTTCAATGTGTTGTGCTCTGATCCGAGTCTGAAACACATCTGAGAATGAGCTCTCTGATGAACGTGTCAAAGATAATTATGATGACAGCCACTCCTGTTTCATTTTGGAGCTTGGATGTACCTCTACTCTGCTGATGGAGGCACAGCAGGCAGAGCAGTGCTCACACTTTGCTCTTTGATGTTGTGGAGGAAAAGCAGTGCCATCTGCACCAGGGAGGGGCAGGGAGAGATGTGAGTGTTCATTCTGCAAGAGCAGGGACACTGGATCTAGTCTCATCCAGAAGTCAAACATGATTTTGCTCCCCTGTGGTCTTAGATAAGAAAGGATTGACGGGTGCTGACAGAAGCCATAATTACATTGATTTGGGAAGGTTGGGAGCACACTGACACCCAATGAAAATTAATAAATCCAAGCCTTTCTTTGAGTCCAAGGCAAGAAATGTAGATAGCTTGGCTGGTCTTTCCTAATGCTGGCTTGCACTTGGGAAAGGTTGCTATCAAGCAAGATCCTTGCACCATCCAGGATGACTCTGTTTTACATGGGCTCAGTGTACCCATGCAGGCATTGCAGCATTGAGTCTGTGCTGCGGTGTTGATAATCTGAGTGAGAAGAAGCAATGACCATGTCTCTGTTGTAACAGTGACCTTTGGTGGAATAATTTGTGCTTCTTGTGTAAGCAGAGTCCTCTGCTGCTATAGCCAGGATGTTCTGTACTTCCACTTGTTAAATCTCCTGAATGAGATTAGTCTTGGGGAGTAAAACCCACTCAAAGCAGGGCCATAGTGGGCAGCTTTTTAAGGCAGGTGGAAAGTTGTGTTGCTTTTAATGTGTTAGGACACTATTTTTAGCTTCCAATACACCTCTATTTCAATGTTTCTGGGCTACTGCCACTTTATAGTGCCCTTCCATGCAGCTTGCATGCCTGTCAGAGTCCCAAGAGGAACAGAAAATGTCCATGAAATATACCATTTTCTGCTTCCATCTTGTCTAGAGCAAACTTCTTACAGGGCAAAACTTGATCTTCTCACTGTTGAAAATAGTTTGCAGAAAAACTACATTTTCTCCCATCTTGTTTGATACTAGCCACATGTGACCTTGTAGGATAATAACTGTATTTTAATGACAATGTCTTTCCTTTCACAAGAACCCCAGCCTAAAGAGCATGGTGCTGAAAAGAAAGCAAATAGGTACTCCACACCATTATCCACACTAGCACACCAGCCTTCTGGTTCCAAGAAATGTGTTCACTTGCATATACTATGGAACCCACTAGTGGTCCTGAGCAGTGTCTTGTGTCTGTCCTGTAAGGTCAGATATGAGCTTTCTGAGAGCCCTGGCCCACTGTCACAAAGCAGGCCTAGATTCCTCAAGCAATACAAAACCTGGCACAGACACCCCATTTTATCAATGCTGTTAAAGTATTTTAGCAAAATATGTTTTTTACTGCAAATACTAGCATGGAACAGAAGACTACTAAATGCACTTTTCCTGACTTAGGGAGTATTTGATCTCTTTCCCTTAGGTCCTGATTTCTGAAGTAACACAGGAGGAATGATTATCTCTTTAGACTTAACAAATTCCTCTCTGTATGTCTTGCTGTGTTGCTAAAAATTACATACCGACTCTTCCAATTTATTTGTTCTTTCCTCTAACCAGTCCTTCAGTTATCTAGAGGTAAAAGAAGTTACACGGCCCATCACACTCCTCAGAACTAGACAGGCTGAGAGCCATCATGAGGTTGCTTTGGAAAGTCCCTATCCTCTACCCAAGAGCTGGTGATCAGCAGACAGTGCCAAAATGAACCCTCCCATGCTTCCTCTTCATTTGACAGAACAGCTGCTTTGCTCTAGACTAATTACTGTAGGACTGACTGCTGAAAGCTCAACATGGTTTGATAGTTTCAATTCCTTTTCTAAACAGTGTGGGGAGGTGTTGCATGTAACAGGGGGAAGCACTTTTTAATCATAGACTACGTGTCTTGAGGGCTTTGGAGGCATATCCAGAGCTAGATTTGGACTCAGATCTCTAGATTTAAACTGTACGTAAGCTGTACAGTAAATACCCCACACACAGTGATTTAGCATGAGAAAATTGCATATTGGATTATTGCACCTTTTCCAAAAGACAGTGAGCTAGCTACACACCACTGTGGAAACCTTGGGACACTAGTAAGATTCTCTTAAGCAATGATCGCATAGCTCTGTTCAGACTGCTGTGGAGTTTGGTGTTTCTCCAGGATCTCCCAGGTGCAACACTTAGCAAAAAGAAAAACTGCAAGATTTTAACACTTAAAAAGGCATACTTTTTTGTTAAAGAGAGCTTTCTACCAGTCAGGGAGCAATTACATTGCATGTCCAGACAGTTGTATGTAATATGGAGTTCCTCCAATTTGGGTTTGGAAAGAAGGAAGTCCCCAGTCTTCAGGAAAATTCCCCATTTTTTGGATGCCAGTGGTTGTTAGAATTTGAATCTCTTGTCACTAGACATAATCATCATATAATAGAATTGTATCAATGTTAATCATGGACAATAGTAAAATTTTAGCTAGGCCTCCCCATAGTAACAGGGGTCACAGTGTAATGAAGTGATGCACATACAGTCCTTCAAAGGAAAGCTGTTGACTTTGTCTTTCTACAGATCAGGTAAATTAATTGCCCCAAAAGTGTGAGGGCAAACAGCTTCAGGCAAGCTCTTGCAGGTAAACTTGACCTGTTGTAACACACATGGAGGTATTTCCAGTACTCCTGAAGAAAAGAGGAATTTATTTGCCTTAAACCTCTGTGCATGACATCTCATCTTTAAAAATGTGGGTGACAGAGGTATGTCTTCATTCTGACCCACAATAGAGGGATAGCCCCTTGTGCTTGCTTGCAGTGGGGAGTGAGATATCCTGATGTGCTACAGACACTAATTCCCTAGCCTAGGCAACTTAACTCTTGCATTCGACCAGCCAGGAAAAAAAACACATGGCTGCTGTGCAGTGAGGAGAGTGCAAGCTCCTACAGCCTCTGGGGTACAAAAATTGTTAAGGAAATTAAGGTACCTGCAATAAATCTATGCATGGATAATGCTCTTAACTGCCAAATACACAGTAAGGCATATCCTGAACTGAGAGTTGTGAATCTAAGAGTTCCTTGAAAACCTGGCTCAGTTTGTTCACCTACTTTGATGTAATTATTACATATGCTATTTACTGTTACCATGTGCAATATATAAATAAGAAAAATTGTTCCTGTTAAAAACACTATGAAGAAATGTAAAGTTTTTGGTTTTTTTTCTCCCAATGCCACAACATTGCTAGGAAGCAGCTTAAAGAGCGTTATGGCTACTGACAGGACAGACATCTTGCTTCCAGATTCCCTGAGGGGTGTGACACCCAGCTGTGCATTTTTTTATTATTCTTTTTTTGTGAAGGGCAGATACAGCATTGCTAGCCAGCTGTGCAGCTAGATGCCTCCATTACCCTGCTAGGCTTACCAGTACAATGCAGTGGCTTGGGCCAAAGGAGCTGGTGATGCTGCCATACAAAATAGAGATTTAGATGCTCTCCAGAGGGCAGTTCTGCCCCAGCTGCAATGCTGGATTTTTGCACTCCAGCATCCAGCAGAGCCCATCTGGAGGGCTGTGTCACCAGCCTTTTTCTGTGTCTCTGCACATCACTTCTTATTGTAATGCTTCATAGGCACACATGGAAAAAGCTCTCACTTGCGCAGAGTGCTGTGGCAGCTCTTCAATCTACCCCTAGTTTAGTGACTCCTTGTCCCTCCATTTCACACCCCAATTCTTTCAGAGCCCAAAGACAGGCTGATATTCCCTTTCAGCAATATTTGCCCTTGAGGTTGAGCACCATTTCCCCTGACATGCTTCACAAAGCTCTTAAGCCTCAGAGAGAAGAGAGCATAGTTTTTGTATCAAGGACTGGCTGAAGTGGTGTTCTCATGACTCAGCATCCGTTTTACTTTTGCAGTCTCATTGTGGGAGTGAAGATGCCCAATAAACCTTTTTTGACAGCTATGTCAGCCATTTGAGCACACAGTTATCTGCAGTGTTGACACCTCATAGTGCAGCATACAAGAAATCACCAGTATCCATTACCAAAAATGTCACTGATCTGAAATCTGTTCCAGTCAATGTACTTTAGAACAGGCTTACGGAGATGAATTTTTTCATTTTAGGCAGCAGTATTGGATTGTTCCTTTAGAATGGCTTTATAAAAGCCTCTACAGCTTAAATACATGCAGAGAGTGAATTTGGGTATTTTCTGAAATACTAAAAGGAAGAAGCAGGCTTACAGGTTAACTGTAAATACCATCTTCTCAGAAATGATCAGAAGAAATGTTACAAAAAAGTATGTTCAGACCCATGTGTACTGATTCTATAAAGACAAATCAATACATACTATACATAATCAAAACTAATGTTTTGCATATGTATAGAACTTACCCTATATATCTTTATTAAACACAAAAATGTTAGGGTCTCTGTTCAGGACATCCTCTGCCCCCCTAACTACCCATATATTCCAAATTCAATGTTACTTCTTAAAGGTGTTCTATTTCAAGCTAGGCTTAGCCATGTGTCCTGTGATTTCTTGAGCTGAGATCCTGTTCATGTGAATGATTACCATGCAGATTAAAATCAGTGTTTGAATTATACACAAGACTCCTAATCTAAGCTATCAACTCTTCTGTAACTTTGTTTATATTTTACTTGCCATGAATGTATGCCTAAATTCAACTAAAAGACACTCTTCCATATCCTTCCTCCATCACAAACACGTACTTTTTACAAGAAAATCACATACACATGGAGTACTTGGATGGTCAGCAGATTTTAGGTACTGTAAATGTCCCAAGACCACACTGGTCATGCTGAAAGTGTTATATCCTTGTCACACTAAGTCCTTGAAATGCTAAATTTTATGCCTTTCCTGTGGAAAAAAATAATAAGAAGACATGAAACAATCAACCTGAATAATAATAGACTAACAATCTAAAGTGTAAAGAATTGTAACTAATTTATTAAGATCTTTCTGAGACCTGATTTGCAAAAGTTGGTAAACATAACAGATTTGGTTGCTATAAAAGATCTTGTACTGACCATAATTAAAATTAACATACTGGAAAAAATGTAAATAATAATTTTCTGCCATACACTTCTACGCTCCATTAAACATTGCTTTGAGCATTCCGTGATACTTTATCACGCAATGGTGATAGCACTAGTGTGTTTTTATTACATTAATAACACAATTTCTGTTACCTAACTCTATACAGATATGTGCTGTTTAGTTCATATAAGGAAGAAAAATATTCATTTGTTTTAAGCACAGGACTGTGCTTAAAGGCACTAACTACATGCAAAAAGACACATAGGAGAGCTGTGCAAAACTAAATAAAGGAGTGAAGCCTAAGTGAAATATTTTCTGGGATACTTCTTTTCATTTAGATGAGACTAACAGCCTCTTTTCTTCTCCACCAACCACTATATAGCTCATGTTCAGGCTAAATTTTGTACACAGTGTGATGAAGGACAACAAGCAGAGAGGAGGCCATAGAGAGAGATAGCCACAGGGAGCCATGGGGGATGACCTCAGGGGATGCGCACAGCCGGAAAGGCCGTTGTTGCTGCAGGATGCTTGTACATGGCTCTTTTCATAAAGAGCCAGCGTGGTTGGAGTGCCATGGGATTTCCTCAACTTGCAAACCAAAAAGCGGGGCATGAAAAACAAAAGGTGTGTTCTGTAACTGTTTAAAACATAAAGCTTTATAAACACTGATGTGCTACTTTTCCTCCACAGAGGTCTTTTCTTAGTTGGAAAAATAAAACAAGGAAGTGCCTGTTATGTAGGTTGTACTAAAATTATACTTAGCACAATAAACTTCTCTGTAATAACGTGTTTCTCAGCTGACTCCTTACCTATCATCTTTTACTTTGCAAAGAGCAACAGTTTATTTTCACTTGCTTCCTACGCAGTTGAAGAAGATAATAACTAAGTAGTGGTGATATTCCTTGGATGTTCCTCTCAAGAGATGGACGTGAAAACTGCAATCATCTGGCAGCCAGTGGAAAGTAAAAACACAGAGCTGTAAACAGATATGTTCCTGTGCCTGTTTTCCTGAGAGGATAATTGTTCTTGTTGATGGTTATGTACCTTTGAAAGTAAATAACAAACAGTGTCACTGGTGAAAATAACTGGAAACAGAGGAAGTCCAAGGACACCAAGGGTTTTTTTCTTTTCCCAGCAAGGGAAATTGGCCTTGTGGAAAAGGCAAGAAAGGAAAGAGAATATAATGGGCCTCTTATACTTCAAAATAATGTATCAAAATTTCCTCTGACAATGCCTCTCAAAGCTGGCTGTCATGCCCTGAGTGAACCATAAGCCCAAGCACACAGGGGCTATGTAATCACATAATATTGCATCGAGTAAGGAAAAAGATTCTTTTGAATCAGGAAAGAGTTGGACAAAGCCTTAAGTGACTTCCAGATCTGGAATTTCAAGCACACAGCCCATGTGCACAGTGCTGTGTTGCTGTGTCACTGTGTCACTGAAGAAAAAAGAGCACAAAATCTAACAAATTTATGTATTGACTTTATTGATCTGGGTTTTGTCAGGGTGTGAGGGGAGAGTTGCTTTTTTCATAGTACCACACAGTTTATCACAGATCTACAATGTCGTCCTGTTCAGGATTTTATTTTTAAAAGAGAAATGTACTCCTAGACATCAGATATCTAAAGGAAGGAAGGGGGAATGGTGGGTGGAGGTAACATCTATGTTAGGCTTCTAGACTAATCTAGTCAAGAAAGCTCAGGAACAAAGCTTAGAAACATAGAACAGTAGAGTGCCAGAAGCCTCAAAGCATTGCACCAGGATAGTGGGGTGGGATTTACATTAGCAGGATAAACTGCAAACCCAGGGAAAACTGGGAAGACCTGAACTATTGATTTGGGCGAGAAGCTAAAGGGTGCTTTGCAGTTGTTCAGCTTGTTTATTCTGGAAGTTCTGTTTGGGAGCACAAGTATTTAGAGTAATGTTGACATGAAGGAAATGAGAAGACAATAAATATTGTAGCCATTACCTCCTTTTTTGCAGCCAGAGTATTAATTTATTCTGGGAACTATGCCTAATACTAGCTAGGATTGAGAGCGTGTAAATAATCTGCACACTTCACTGTCTCACATCAATTACACATTTTACCTGACACTTTATCTGCTATTTGCCCTTTTTCAGTGGACAAACAAATTGAAAGAGGAGTCAGGAGATCAGTCAGGAGATCTGCAAAGGTAGTACATCTGTGTCCCTGAGGACACAGATGCCTTCTCTAGAATAAAATGCTCCTTAAAGCAAGACATTAAAAAGATGTATTGATTCCCATAAGAGTAGTTTTTTCCTTGGAGTCCTGGGCTGACGGAGTTGCTTGATTTGCTAATCAGACTGGAGTTGATATGAAATATGGGTTCTTCAGACTTTCTCATGAAAAAAACTTTCTCCTGATGAGTGGCAGAAAAAACTAACAAAATGTTGCTCATCTTTCCTCATCACTTAGATTTGTGAAATCAACTTTCAAAGAAATGTTACGTGGACGATACAACTTTTAATGTCAAGGCACGTCCACGCTTTCTGTGCATAGTGCTCAACAGAGAAGAGTGAGGTTGAGTCCTTTTCCAGTAAGTATGCCTCAAACTCTTAAAACAGGAATCAGTCCCAAGCTTTGATTTAAAATAGATCTTTCTGTAGATCTCTTGAGCAACGTCAAAACCTCCTTTTGAACACGTGCTACTGAAAGATAACTATTTTAGAAGCTGCCTCCAGCAGGGTTGCAGATCTCAGCATCTTTTTAGTGAATTAGTATGCTTTCAATATTTCAGATAGAAGGAAGAAGTTATTCTTATAAAACTGGTGGCCCTTATGTAGAAACAGATTGTCAGATGCCTTTGTTCTCTTTCAGATAGCTTCAGTTTTAGGTCTGCTAAATGCCATAGGCAGATCCCAAATAAATGTCAGTGGTTTTAGAAAATACCCACTTAATTTGGGAAGGCTGATCAAGGAAACTTTACTGCCATCTTCAAACTGAAGCAATACTGTGAGTATTAATTTTCAAATGCTGTGATAGGACTCTGGTTAGAGATCTTAGTGTTTTGTACAGGTATAATTTAACTTGGCCAATACATAAAAGCTGACACATGGTTAAAAAATTAATAATTCTCAAATGTGTTATTCTCAGAGAGTCTGAAACCACCTTAGCCTTTTATTAGCTGAAGTCTAACAATAATACACTTGTGCTTTAAGAAAACAAGTGGGAGGTATAAATACTCGCCTGTATGAGCTTGGTAAGAACTAGATGTCTAGAAAATCTTTAAAATGTTTATTTTCCCAGGTTGGTGTACCAAATTCAAGAAACTTTCAAACATATTTTTTCAAAAAGTTGGAAAACCAGGATTCTTTTTCTTCTTTTCCACACTTCCCTTCTTTTCTGTTTCAGATATCTGAGTGATCTAAGTAAAAATTTAGGGTCAGTGAAATAAACACTGAAAAGGTGTTGTGCTTTAAATTTTTGCATAAAGGTCAACGAATGTTTAGAAAAAAGTATTTTCAGTATGTGGTTTCCAAATCCAGAATAAGTTAATGTGTGATGAAAAATTTAATTTTAGGTACTCAGCTCAATACTTGCAGGAATCTCTTAATGAGGAGATACTATTTAAAAAGCAGCTCTACTACTACTGGGATCTGTGTTATTCTGAAAATGTAAATAAATGTAAATCCTGTTTTTATTCATAGTTACATTTATCTTACAACTGTTTTGCCTGAAATAGAGAATCTGGCCTACTCCATGGATATCTACCACTGAAATCAGCTACAATGAATGTATTGTTTTCTTCCCTGAGAATTCAGGGGCACTGCTTCCTAGAAGGGGGTAGGAGATGCATATTGAACTTTTATGCTGATCATTGAATATTTGAAAGGAAAAACACACAAAAAAAATGCAGGGAGCTATAACATAGTTAATAATTGACACTTCACTTCTCAATACCCCAGTATCAAAAACATTTGCCTAGATTCTTTGACTGAAGGCAACATTCAGATTTCATCCTCTGCAAGTCCTCCTTAGGCAGCACCATGAAGAATGTATTTGAAGGGTTGGAGCACCTCATCTGCTGGACACACTATGTCCTTACCTACACAACTGAGAGCGGTGGGGGCCACTGAAGAACCCCCATTGCCTGCACAGGGAGCAGGTGCTCACGCAAGCAGAGCAGGGCATAGGTAGGAGCCAGCCAGTTGCCAAATGGAGCACATATCCTAGCTGTGATCCTACCCTCTCTTTGCCTTAGTTACCTACGTCAAAGCTACACACTAGGGCCCTTTATTTGCTCTGGTCTTGGAGGATTAAAACCAGACTCTTATCTTGAAAGTGAAGGTGGATTTACTACTTCTGTCTCAAGGGACTGTTTGGGATCCTGCATACCTCTCATCTGGTAGCCTTGTGTCTCAAACTTGTGCCAGTAAGGAGGAAAGGTGGACTTCAGTCTTTCTTCAGCATGTTCTGGCTTTGCTAAAGCCTCTCCTGTTGAAGCTGAGCTGCAGAGCAGAATGGCTTGAGGGACGCTAAGAAAATTGAGAGAATTAGCAAGTGGTAACATAACTCAACAGTCTGGTTTTGATAACTTGGCTTTTAAAGCTATGGGGTCTAATTCCCCTTCTGCTCATGCAATATCCATGATATTTTATTAGTGGGGTTTTTTTAAGTATATTGGAAATAAGAATTTATCTCAGATCTGTGAACTGACTTACGGTATTTGGGGTAAATCTGAAATAACTATTGTTTCATAATTAAACAACAGAACAAATGAGAATAGGGGTTGACTTCTGTAATTGTTTGGACAAGGGTGTGCTTTTGACATACATACTCTGTGTACAGCAAACTTTGTAATGTGAAACTGGAGGAAAAACTAAGTATCTGTAATCCCATTGTTGAGGTAGAGTATTTGGCATATGTGGTGAAGTAGAGATAAACTTTGTAGAAGGGAACACTGTCTTCACATTCCTTTTTCATTCCTTCCATTATTAGTTCCTGAAACTCGTCGTTCAATGCAGGGCATCAGCCTTGTAGAAGGACTTAAACAATCCATATTGAAAGTTACTCTTACTGGCAAGATGCTGGAGCTCAGCTTCTGGGAGACCTTTTGGGGTCTGTGTGTGCATCACTGGAAACAACACCTTGATTTCTTGCAAGTAGGTACAAAAATCAGAACCCAGTACATTGCATTCTGTTTTTTCATATGTGCATACACACCCATCCCTGAGTGTATGCAGTATGTGAGAACAATACTTGAAGGAAAAAAGATCCCTTAATCAATATAACAAAATGCTTTGGAAGTAAATTAGCAAAATTAAATGTCAAAGTTTTTCCTAAGTTTTCAAATGTTGTTTTGTAGTCCTCTGCTATTACTATGTGAAGCAACATGCAAAACACACAAAAAGTAATTTTAAATATTCTTCCTGAACGTAGAAACCCTAGGATACTTTTATTTTTTTTCTCCAAAATTTCACCTTTGAGTAATTGCATGTTAGAAAGCTTTTGATACTTTGAAACACTAAGACAATCTGTGTAATTCTAACAATGTCAGTTGTCATTTTTGCAACAAAAAATAGATGGAGATGGATCGTGACAAAAGACAGTACCACTTTCAGAAAATGACAGAATTACATAACAGTAGTGAGACTGCAAAAGCAAGATTTGCAAACAGTCAAAAATGAATGTTGAGGAGTACAAACACATACCCTGGCACATGCAATACAAGCTTCAGTCCAAGATTTTCTTTGCTAGCAGCCAGTAAGTGATGACATAGCACACAATCTTTGTAAGGCAAACTTGGGCATGAGAAATCCCTGACATCAGTACTAACTTGATTTGTGCCTCCAAGACAAAACAATTAAACTATTCTTGTGTCTCTAACCTTTATCCATTGATGTGTGATACTGGGCACAGCCAACGCTGAACAAACAGCTTTAGCGTGCATCTCATGAGAGTGAGGGAGATTACAGCTTAGAGTAGTGTTTGGTCTGTCAATTGAAAATTTAAAGCTAAAATAAGATACAAATTTGACTCAACTGGCCTGTGCAATCTGTGTACAAACAATCTTAGCATAGCAAGAGAGGCAGAACAGGTAGGAGACATGAAGCTGCATAACACTGGGTTGGTTTGAGCTCGTGTATTGGCAAAAGCCAGCACACTTCTAAAGTGAGTGCAACTTGCCAAATTCAGAAGAAATAGTAAATCCATACAATTATAGACTATGTGGTAAGGTCTACCAGCACCACCTAAAGCTAACTAATGCAGAAGAATGCAAAAAGGCATTAAATGAGAAGAAAACCAGGTTGGTGTAAGTGAGTAAATGTGAAAAGAACAATTGGCATAGATAGAAGGGCACATCTGAGAAACTACTTATGAATATTTCAAAACATCTGATACCATATTGAAACTGGCACTGCTGTAATTTTTTGGCTGCTTTTTCTAATTATTTTTTTTCTTCTTCTTCACATGGTGAACAGTTGGGAGAAACGTGTCTCATTTGGGAGGAATAAAGCTTTATCAAGCAGACTCAGCCTCACCAAGTTCTCAGCCCTGGCAGAATGAGGGATAAAATAATTGGCCGTGAACTGGTGAAGGTGGTCTGTAACATGTTCAACTGGACCAAACACCCACAGGTTCCTTTATTAAACAGTGGGGACAGAGGTGCCTATCTCTGTCTGGCAAGCTGATAACAGGATGCTCACCAAAATGGGAGGTGGTAGTAGGTACCTTATTGTGATGGCATCTTTTCCCTCAACTCAGCTGAACTGTACCAGACAGTATAAAAAGAAAGCAGGGAAGACTGTCCAAAGAATTTCTTAGATGTGGTGCTTTTGAAACTTTGTGTGTGTGTGTGTGTTCCAAAGAAGCTTTCCAGCTGCTCTGCTGTGCTTAGCTCTGCCTCTCCTTTATGGAGGTAGCCCAGATCTACCCAGAGGTGGATGCTTGCACTCTGCTTGTGAAAATGGGGAAAGAAACTAGTGGGGAATCATGAGCCTCAAAATTAATCCAGGTAGGATAGTAGACCTAAACACAACCCTCTCTGAAATGTATTTTTTATATATTGACAGCTTGAGCTGTACCTATCTGTATCCTGTACAGATTAATCTATCTCCTACCAGTATCAGATGAAAACAAGTGATTTGCTGCAATTTTCATGTTGGAAGTACCTGCCAGCATAACCAATCATTTACAAAGGACAAGCAGGAAGTGAGTTTGACCCTTTTGGGTGGTTGTTGCATGGTGTTGGAAAAACACCAGTACAATGCTTCCCGTTTTCTGAGAAAGGGAAATTTATATGAATTCTGGGCTTTAACTGGAATCTTAAAAAAACCCAACCAACCAAACAAGGATTTCCCCCCCTACGACGAGATTCCTGGCAATATTGAACAAACAAATGAAATCGCTGGATAGAGAATAAGAGTTGTGCTCTGCCATAACCATCTGGGGTTTAAAAAAAGAGAGGGCCCAGCAGGAAGTGCAAACTCCTTGTCTTCTGGTATGAGCAACTTAAAAAAATCTGATGTGGTACCAGATGACGGCTGATGTGATAATTATACAGGCAAAACGCACATGATAACACCCGTAGCTATTGGGTTAGACCAACGGAACTTTGCTTTCTTTACTTTTTTTGTTTTCCTTTCTCATTTCAGAAAACAGAAAAGATCAATTTCCAGCAGGAGATGCTGATTGTAACACCTCAGCAAAGGCTTTGGGGCACAGAATGAAATGTTCCGGCTCAGTTTTGTGGGGATGTTGAATAGGTGCAAACGAAGCCGCCGGGCACGGGGAGCGGCAGCCGGGAGGGCAGGCGCGTCCCGCTGCCGGGGGCACCGGCGGGGCGGGCGGGGCCGGG
>NW_009952801.1:3758731-3810202 GCF_000747805.2 Chaetura pelagica
AGCGGGCGGGGGTCGGGCCCTCCCCCCGTGTGTCCCCCGGGCTGCTCGGGTGAAGCGTCGTGCGGCTTCGCTGGGCTCCAGGGGATCGGGAGCTGAATTGCTCCCTGTCCCCTTTCAGAAGCGCTGTGTGTGTGTGCAGCTTCTGAGTTGAGGCACTTAAATAGTCAAAGTCCGTGGTTGCAACCAAGGAATCGGGGCGATCCCAGCCGAGCATCACTGCTGCTAATCTGGAGGGGCTAAGGGACTCCGGGGGTTGGGAAGGTGGGGCTGACAGTAAGGTGAGTATTTAGTTGCTTTGTAATGTTAGTTTGGAAAAGTGGTGAACGGTTCAAGTCAAGTCTTGGCTGCATCCAGTGAAATCCGACGTCTTTCAGGTGGAGTCTTATTGTCTTTATTCCCACTAGGACCAAAATTTTCAGCTCAGCCGTGTCCCTGTGGCATTGCTGCACTGCTCTGGGTCCAGATGCTGCCTCTTTCAGCTAGACTCATTTTATTTTCTGATCATACAGAGGCTGAAGGCAAAGTCACCAGATTGTCTGTAAAACCTCTTCTCTTTGATAGCCGTCTGACAGGCTGGTAAAGCCCCTGCTGGAGTAACTGGCAGTGCTGGAATTGGGATGATGCCGTTTGCCTTCAGCCTTGACTAGCACAGTGTTTACAGCAAAAGAGAAGTCTGACATAAGGTAGCAATTTACGTGACTTTCTCATCTTTTAGAGATTTCTTGACACTCCCTTGTCTGGCTGCCAAGTCATCGGACACTGCTGTGTAGCTGCCTGGAAGCTATTACTTTTTTCTAGTTTCCCCATCAGGTTTGTGTTTGTAGGCACAATGAATGTATTAACATTAATCTGTTTGAGTTGCTGTGGTTCCTATTGTAGTTTTGAATGCATTGAAAAAGAATAGTAGATTAAGCTGGGATTGTTTCTGAATAAATGCTTGAAGCTTGTTTAGTTTTGCTTGTGTTATGAGTTATCCAGCTGGCATGAGGGTTATAGTGTCTGTCTCTGACAAGAATGTAGTCATAGATGGCAGAGTAAATGAATTTCTGGCAGATGTTATTATGTCAACAGCACTGTTGTTTAATAGCAGGGTTTGGCTATTTAGACCTTTGATAATGAAGTTAGAACTACATATATAATAGTTAAGGTAGAGTAGATACTTCCCAGTGGAAGATGCAAGGACTAAGTGCAACTGAAGTGAAGTCAAAGAAGTTACTGATACTTGCGTGAATTAAAATCCCTTTGTTGGCTGAGGAGCTTTGATTGTACACTCTGATGCACACCTCATGCTGATGTGGTGATATCCAGATATTGTAAATAGCTTAGGTAATCTGGGCACACATTGTTCTGATGCAGTTGGCAGGTTGGCAGCAGCGTGGCTAACTGCTGAGCTATTGCTTCCTGTGTGCAGATACTCCAGTAGTGGGGTGGAGATGCTCAAACACTGCTGCAAGCTGAATAGCAGCAGGAGACCAGGATTTTATTCAAGGTATGTGAGGAGGAACAGTCACACCCAGGGCAAGAGTTTGTATAATTTTGGTATTTTTGCTAATTGATTCTCACCATGGTTACGTACACCAAACTTTCCCTCATGAGCAAGGGCTTCCCGTGGGCCAGATGATCTCAGTAGGATCTTTCTGAAGATTTCCCATAAGCTGTCTCAAACCAGTGACAGCAGTCATTATCAGTCAGACTTGGAAAGGACTTCTGTGAAACCAGTTCGTTGGATATCGTACAGACTTTGGGCTTAGATACTTATGAGGGCCTTGCCATTTGGTGACATGATTGTACTCCTGCCTGTCATCTGTGGCATGTGTTATTGTGTGGGACTCATAAGGTGTCTTCGACTCTGAATGGATTCTAACTTCGCCAGAAAAGACCTCAAATTCAGAAAAAAAGCATAACACTACATTTTCATGTTATATAGTGGCAACTCCTAACACCTTGCTTGGGCATACAATGTGTTAGAAGGAGGTCTAGACTATGGGAGGATACCTGTGACCTTGATATGCTGATGGTCTTGTGCTGTGATTGGCATCCAAGGGTTAAAGTGACCAAACAATTGTTCTATTGGCCCAAAGCTTCCTATTCAAAAGCCACTGTTTTACCACATATTTCACATATAGTCAAGTGCTGTCCAGATAATTTTTGAACAAGATAACTCAGGTGCTGCAATGATGTTGGCACAGCCAAACAATCAGTGTGGATCTGTGTCATGGTGTCTGTATCCTTTTTAAACTTTGGTCAGAGATCCTGGCTTGATTGTCTGCACTGGCACTTGAGGGATGTCTTAGTAGCTAGACTACTAATCCTAAGGGAGCCATTTCAACTTGAAACTCTCACTAGTGGAAACAGTATATACGATGCCAGAATGAGGCTACTTGTGGGAGTAAGACTGGCTATGCCTCACTTGGTATCTTTAATAAAATACTGCATGTTTTTAACTTATTTATGTAGCCCTTTGCCCCAGAGATCAAGTGATAAAACCTATCCATGTGAACAAGGATCAAGTGTGATAAAAATTTTGTTTTCTCCTATGTACTCTGGCTTAATTTTAGCTGTTTGTGCCTCAGACTAAAGGTAAATACGCTTTTTACACAAGCTTGAGTAACCTACACTTGAATTCATGCTCCCTTGTATATATTTTTTTTTTAACAGAGTTTCACCAATTGTTTTATTGCATAGGAGCTGCAAGACGCAGCCTGATAGTGGTTTTTATCTCAAACAGTGTTCCAAAAGTAGTTGTCTTTGACTCTGAACCCTGTTGTGTAATTGCAAGCAATAAATCTGAAAGATCTAGTCCTATAGGTTTTGAATAACCCTATTAAAAGAAAAAAAAAATAATAAAAACTTTACTACCAACTTTAAGGTGGTACCCAGGCCTGAGAAAGCTATTTGCCACATAGTCAGTTTTTCTGACACTGATGGGGATTTTGTATTTTTTTCAGAGATTTTTGTGTTAATTTCTGCTTTCAGTATTTATTTCTTTTTTACCTTTTTTGTGCAAGCCTCATGCTCTTCCCCATATCTCCATTATCCTTTGGATCTTTTCTCTTGTTTCATCCTTGCTGCTTTCTAGAGGCTTCTGTTGCACCTGTGTCCCATCAAAAGCTGTCGTGGTGGCAGTGAGGATGCTCCTCCTGAGAGCAGCACAGTTGTTGGTGGGCAGAGGGGAGTTGTGCAGTATTTGCACTGCTGAGCTGTGAACAGGGCACTCATTCTGCTTAAGAGAGGAGCTAGCTTGGTGATCCCCTGAGGCATCCCTGTCCTTCCCCCTCCTCGATGCTTTATTCTTTCCTAATACCTCACCAGCAGGCTTCCCGTGATACCAATGACTCATTACATCCTGAGGTCACACCAAGACCTGACTCTACACTTCCCCTTCTACCAGAGTCTGCGAGATGTATCTTTGGAGTTCCATGGTATTTTTCCAGTCAGTCACCTAGAAGCAAGGAAGTGAGAAGCTGCTCTTAAGAACTGTTGCTTTCTTACCAGCACCTCCCTGTTATTTAGGAAGAAGAAAAAAAAAAAAAAAGCCAAAAAACCTAAATGGAAAACCTTTGCTTTTCCTTACCCCAAAAAATTATTGAGAAGTCAGTGTTTTGAGACTTGATCGTACTTGCTCATCTTCTTGAAACAATCAGAACTGCTGAAAATGTTAATAAAAAAAAAATGTATGAACCCATACTAAAAGTTTTGGTGTGATATACAGCCTACTTTGCAGTCTGATTAGGCCACCAGTGCACTAGGCAAGGAGGCCAGTTTGCCACATCCCAAGAAGAGGCTGGTCTCTGAAAGATACAAAACCGGATGACCTCAAGAAGCAAATATCTGAGCCTCAAAGCTGCATTTCTTTCTCCCAGCTGTATTAGGCAATCTAATAAGAGATATCTAAGAAAAAAAAAAATCCATTGCTTGCATTATAGTGTCAGTAAGACTGCTGTTGAGTTATTTTAACTTTATGGTTTGGTGAGGTGCTCTTAGCTTAAGTATATGGTTTATGAACTGTATGACCTTCCTTGGTTTTTGTACTTCAACACAAAGTCCAGAAAGCACCAATTCTCATGATAAAATCACTTCATTAAAATGTTCTATTGTTCAAAGAGATTGAGAGAAGGCAAACTGAGTTAAGAAATGGTCTAGGTGGTCATGCATTTGATGGTGAACAAGGTTATTATGTAGTGTTTTGTTGCAACATATACATGGGCTGTACAACCTGCTGCAGGCAATGCCCGATTGTCACAGAAACAATTTCTCCACCAGAATATGAAGTTTTATTAGTGCTTTATAAGCATAATATATAATTCTATTTATAAGCATAATATTTAATTTTCTTTCAGGGAAAGAATGTACCCAGGACGAAAGCACAGCTGCAGCTATCTTTGCTGTTCAAATGGATGACTACTTAGGAGGAAAGCCTGTGCAGTGTAGAGAAATTCAAGGATATGAGTCAACTGAGTTTGTGGGCTACTTCAAAGGAGGAATTAAATACAAGGTAAAGAGTCTGTGGTCGAAATGCATTCTAAAAAGATATGTAACATTGTCTCCCAAGTAAAATTAAACCCCTGTACCTGTTACTAAAAGCTTAAAAATTGTTTAATATTTAGTGAACTATCCATCCTAAAATATAGGAGCCCCTGTACTTGTACAGAAAGCAGCAGCTTGTTTACCAGTCTCTTCCAATAAGTGGAATCCTGCCTCAGTGATTTATTTCCCCACCCTCAAATCAGGCTATCCTGATATTTCATACTTGTGTGTCTAAGGACACTCACAGTAGAGATTTCCTGTTTGGGAGGCAGTAAATTTCACAGAAACCATTTCTGTATCGTAGACTGAATCATTTTGTTCAAATACAGAACCCAATGTGCTTCGGTGGTTTACAACATGAGCAGAGTGGAAAACACCAAAACCTCACTTTAGTCTAAAAATGGTTCTTTTGCAATCCTACTGCAGTGTTTTTTTTTTTGTTGTGTTTTTTTTTTTTTTTCTTTGAGGTAGATAAAAAAACTTCCAAATACTTTTAATGAAAAATTTGTTTTAAAATGATGTATTGTCAGCCTCTTTGTCACTTCCAGGAGCAGAATCTTTGGAAGGAAATTTTTTGAGACATCTCTGTTAGGAATAAATTAATGTATATGCTGAAAATCCCTTTGTAGTAGGGGCTATACAAGCCATCACTCATCCTTTTTCTCATCATGGAGGTTTGTAACTTGTCACAGTCTGCACAAACAATTTTAAGCTTTTAACTCTGCTTGCAGAGGAGTGCTTGACAGTGACCTGCTCACTCTATTTATTTATTTATTTTAAATTTGTAATTTCAAGAGACACTTTCTATTCCAACCCAAGATATGTGTCTCCTGGAGGACTGGAGAATGCTGCCTCACAGAGACAGACAGACAAGACAGTTTACAGGAATAAGTTAGGCTTAGACTTTATAGATTGTAAATCAATAGTCTTGCTTCCCCCAGTTTGGTGCTCTTTGCTAAGTTGCCTCCTAAATTGCATATATTCCTTTCAGAAAATTACAGAGCTGCTGTGGGATGACTCTTCTCTACACATAAACAGGCACTAAAAACACCCAGACCTCTGAATTTAAGGAAGTTGTGGAAACTGGCAGAGAAGCTGCATATTCCTCTGCTCTCCCTCAGTCCTTATCTGATAACCTATTGACTTTTGTCCTAACAGTGTGGATCAGCATTATCTTATCCTCTGGATGATGCAGGAAAGTGTGGTAAATCCTGTGCTTTCCCATTCCCCATCATCTGAAAACCCTCTAGAGCAGGGTGCCATCAGCTCCCTCGGGTAAAGGCTCACACCTGAGAGTTCAGCAGCAGCAGTGTCCCCCAAACCTGTCTGGTCTGTGGTCAGCACTGTTCAACAGTACATTATTTTGTCTTACCTGTCCCTGCTGTTTTTTTCCCTGCTAGCTCCTCAGCTGTAGCAAAATGTAAGGTTGCAGAAATCAATCTGAAATAAAGCTTGTTGGTTTTTTGCTTTGTTTTATTCAGGCAGGTGGTGTTGCCTCTGGATTTAATCATGTTGTTACTAATGATCTGAATGCTCGGAGGCTTCTGCATATCAAGGGCCGGAGAGTTGTAAGAGCCACAGAAGTTCCCTTGGCTTGGACCAGCTTCAACAGAGGAGATTGTTTCATTATTGACCTTGGAGCTGTAAGTCTGAATCCTAAAGCAAAACACACTGAAAAGTGAGAGATGCAGCATCCCTTCTAAGGTCTGAATCATCCCCTAAAATGCACAACTGATTTTGTTGGTCACCCAAACTGACACAAAGAATCTGCCTCAGTAAATCAGTTGTAGTGTCACAACGTAAAGGTTCAAAACTGTCCTAAATGTTTTCTGAAGTATGCACAGATTATCCTTCAGAAAACAGTTCTCTTTCCCAATGAAAGCATTGGGATTTTATTTTTTTTTTACTACTGGTGTTTGAACTTTAAGCTGCTCATACACAGTCCTGTCTGTCTTGGACACTATTCACTAGCTGAATGGCATCAGTGCTGGGGTTTTGAGCAGAACGCAAATTGGATCTTTCTCTTATGAGCGTTTAATCATATTCATAAAATGTTGATCATGACAATTTATCTTAAAGAAAAAGCTGCAAAAGAAGTTGTCATAATAAACTTGTCATGCAATGTTTTTTAAAACTACTGGAGTATTTCAACAGATCACTTAAGAAGCAATCCTGTATTTCCAAGCTTTCTGCTGAGAGAAAGTAGAGAGACTTTGAGCAGAAGCAAATGGACAAATAAGATAATTTTGCTTGCTTTGGATGACTTATGGTACTGTCATCTTAGTATCAAAGTTTTAAGATGTATTGTGAAAGTAGCAGCTGTGATGTTGTCCGTGCTAGTCAGATGCTAATTATCAGTTTGAAATTATTCCCATGCCTGATATGCTGATGTATAAAATTAAGAGCAGATGAAAGAGAACAGTTTATCTGCAAGGCAACAACTGCAGTTGGTCTTGACTGTTGTGCTTCGTAAGGAAGCGGTCAGCTGCTTCAGCAAGCTTTTGGAACTGTTTAAAAAGAGGAGCTGTTCTGAGCTCATGTTATAGGTTTGGCTCTTTATTCTGAGAAGCATCCCCTGGTGCTATAATTGAAGACATTGGTATCAAGTAGCTGAATTGATTATGTCTGTTAAAATTTTTATCATGCTTAGCAGCCTTCAGATAGAAAACCAACCAGTGCTTTCCTAACATTATCTAATTCCTGTAATGGCACTGTGGTCTAATAATCTGAAACAGCCAAGTGATCCATATCCAGACAGCTATCTCTCAGTCTCACTTTGTATTTAAGATGTGTGGAAGACTCACATCATCTATTCCTTTTCAGAATTAACTCATGGGAGATGGGAAAGTTGGAACTAAACCTTGATTGTGCTTCTTTTGCAGCCAGGCTGTCACTGGGCTTGAGTTTTCTGGTTTGGAGTTAACTTCCTATGGAATTAACTCCATCAATTTGACTAGTCCTGACCCTTATATTGCCACTATTTCCCACTTCACCTAACATTATTACTCAGATCACACTGCTGATGTGGCACTGACACTGATGAAATGCACTACGGCTAGATAGCTGTGCTGTGTGTGTAGCCTGGGCTTCACCCCTTCTGATGAAATTTATTGAGAGGAGACAACAATTGCTTTGTTGTCACTAAGCAACTTAAATGTAATATGGCATTACAGTCCTGATTTCTAATATTGAATGTACATTGTGAGCTTTTCTTTTTTTTTAGTACAGCATCACTCTGTTTTCTGATTTCCTGTTTGACAAGACAGGGGTCAAGCAGCAGCCTGTGCCTTTGTAGGAAGAAAGATTAGATATGAACAATGTCTAGAGCTCTTCTTTACCACACTATGGGAAATGTCAGTCAAATCACATGACTAATAACAGTTCTTGGTCTGGCCATGTCAGTGGTGTAGGAGAGATGGGTTTTCTTGGGTGTACTAATAAGTTGAGGAAAAGTGTTTCAGCATCCAGACATTTGTAGTAACTTTATCATAGGTTAAGATGTAAACCAGACCTTTCTCATGGGATGTTCTCACAGTCAAACTCAGGAAGTGTAGATTGGATGATGGGGCAGTGAGGTGGATTGGCAATTGGCTGAAAGACAAATCTCAGAGCTGTGGTAAGTGGGGTGGAGTCTAGTTGGAGAACAGTGCCTGTTTGAGTCCTTCAGGGGTCATTACTGGGACCAGTACAATTCAATTTATTCATCAATGTCCTGGACAAAGAGATAGAGTGTACCATTAGCAAGCTTGTTGACGACATGAAACTGGGAGGTGTGGCTGACACCCCAGAAGGCAGTGCTGCCATTGTGTGACCTGGCAGGCTGGAGAGTTGGGCAGGGAGAAACTTAATGAAATTCAGCATGGGCAAGTGTAAAGTACTGCATCTGGGGAGAAAAACCGCCATGTAACACTGCAGTTTGGGAGCTCACCTGCTGGAGAGCAGCTCTGTGGAAAAGGACCTCAGGGTCCTGGTGGACAACAGGCTGACCATAAGCCAACAATGGGCCCTTGTGACCAAGAAGGCTAATGGCACCCTGGGGTGCCAGGATGCCAGAAGAGTATGGCCAGTAGGTCAAAGTAGGTTCTCCTTCCGCTCTATTCTGCCCTGGTGAGGCTACATCCAGAATACTGCATCCAATTCTGGGCTACCCAGTTCATGAAGGATAAGGTACTACTGGAAAGAGCCCAGCACAGGACCACAAAGATAATTAGGGAAATGGAGCATCTGCCCTTTGAGGAAAGGCTGCAAGAGCTGGGTCTGTTTAGCCTTGAGAAGAGGAGACTGAGGGAGGGAATCTGATAAATGTTGATAAATACCTGAAGAGTGGGTGTCAGGAGGATGGGTCCTGTCTCTTTTCAGCAGTGTCCAATGGCAAGACAAAGGGCAATAGGCACAAACTGGAGCATATGAGGTTCAAGTTAAGCGTAAGGAAAAACTTTTTGACTGTGAGTGTGACAGAGCACTGAACAGGCTGCCCAGAGGGGTTGTGAGTCTCTGTCTCTGGTGACATTCAAAACCTGCCTGGATGTGTTCCTGTGTAATCTGCTCTAACAGGAGGGTTGGACTAGATGATCTCCAGAGGTCCCTTCCAACCCCTAACATTCTGTGATTCTGTGAGATGAAAGGCAATGTATGCCATACTTCAAGATAAAGATATGTAAGTCTAGTGAAGTGCCTATAGAGAAATAGGTTTGGTGGGAAATACACTGCCATGGTGGAAATCTTGAGCAAAATTTATAAGAACTATATTTCAAGATGAAATAACTGTATTTCAGAAAGAAATTTTCCATGACTAGAGGTCCATTGTAAAAAGGTGAGTCTTTACAGGAGCTCTTAATTTAATTTAAAGGCACTTTGAAAGAAAGTAAAAAAGGGTTTGGGCTCAAGTAGATTCCTTTACTTAATAATTGAAATAAAGTTAATCTTAAATAGGGTTGGTCTTCAGTCTTGGGATTTATTACAGAGCACTACTGAGTCATCGTCTGAGAATAATGGGCAGTAATTGCATAAAATAATGAGCTTATGGTCAGTGCTTTAATATAAAATTATTGTAGCATGTCAAATCAGATTAATTTCTTAGACTGAACTATCCCCAGTCTCTTAGCTAGCCAGAACTGTGGTCTCCATGTTACTGCAAAAATGCACATGCAGTCCATTTCCTGTTACATTTTACGAAGCCACTTATCTAATATAATGAAACATTATTTCAGTTTTCCCACTGAGATCAATTACACCAGTAGTTTAAATGTGTGGTTTCAACAGATAAGAAAAAATTAAAGGTAATAATTATCAGGAATAAAATCATTAAAGTCACTGAGGTTTCCGTTCTGATGATAATGCCTTCAGTAAAAAGGTTGATGTGCATTTCTAGCTAGGTTCTCGTATTAACAGTTCAGGTTCTGATGGCTACCTCATACCTAGATATGTTATTAAACCACATTTACAGCACTTAAAATATCTTGCCCAGGTCTTGTCTTGCCTCTTGTGAACTTGCCAGGCTGGAACAGAAAATAGCTGCAGATGGCAGAGACAACACTGTGTCTTTGATATGAAGGGAATCATTAGCTGTGGGTGAAGTGCAAATACATTCAAACAATCTTCTGTAAGACTGTGTCATGAGCACTGTGACCACCAGACCGATGGTTGAGTGCAATGAATAATCCAGGAGGGTACCTGGGCTGCCAGACTCCAATTTATGTTTTTTTAATTATTTTTTTTTCTATAAGAGAGTTTCATGACACCTTCTCAATGAACCTGGGAATCTCCCTACAAGGGAGCCTTTGGGACAGGACAAGCAAGACAAGTGCAAGGCAGTCACTGAGAAGGCTCTGTGCAGGCCTGGAGTAAAGCACACCTTACTTTGTCAGGTGCTGCTTGGTGTGTGTCCTGTCCTGGCAGAGCTGTGCTAAAAAAGCTCTTCCAGAAAGCATTATCTTCTGCAACACTTTTCATCCCATCCTTCTGGCTGGAGGGTGCTGATGTCTTCCTGGAGTCTCGCCTGAGAGGTGCCAGGATGGGTTTGGCAGTCCTTGACCAGACATAAACTGTCTGGCCTTGCTCTGTGCTGTCCCCTTTACCACCAAATACAGCTGTACCTGCATCACACTGTCCTCTAGCCACCTCCCCTTAGCCACTTCCCTATTTCTTCCTCCATCACCAAGACAAATTCTCAGAACAGCAAGAAGCATGAGAAGTCATGGAAAATGACCAAGGAAGGGGAAAGATTAAGCATTGTGCCAATCAGTGAATAACATGCACACTGTTTCCCAGGCTATTTTAGTATCATCTAGATGCATATATTAATATAGCTTTTATATATACATATTTCTGATAAGGCATGCTAAAGACTTTAATATCTTTTGTCAGTTTCCTTAGTGATTAAAGTGGGAAGGAAACTCAGCAGTGTTGTGAAGGTCACCCTGTGTACGCTGGAATATGCTGGTGATGCAGAAAATGTGTATTTTGAGTTATGTTGATAATTTGAGTAGTTACCAAACATGGAGCAGAAATAGTGGGAGTAGAAATACAATAAAACAACATGAGATCTGTGGACTTTATTGAAAGCTTATAGAATCATAGAATCATTAAGGTTGGAAGGGACCTTAAAGATCATCAAGTTCCAACCCCCCTGCCATGGGCAGGGAACCCTACAACTAGATCAGGTTGCAAAAAACCTAATCC
The DNA here is from genome assembly GCF_000747805.2 of Chaetura pelagica. Lineage (NCBI taxonomy): Eukaryota > Metazoa > Chordata > Aves > Apodiformes > Apodidae > Chaetura > Chaetura pelagica. The sequence continues at coordinate 3,769,940 of NW_009952801.1, forward strand.
AACCTGGCCTTAAAAACCTCCAGGGATGTTCTGAACTCAGGGTTGTTCTCAGTCTCAACTCAGTTTGAGAAGCTCTGCTGTACAAAGGCTATCTAAAGTTGTATCCTTAGTGATCAGCAAAAATACTCTCTAAGCCTTTATTCAGATAGAACTTTGTAAATGTAAGACTTGGCTCTTTGGCTGGCATCCCTCATGTTGGGAGGGAGCAGCAATCTTATCAGCCAAGAGCCCACAGAGGGCAGGGGGAGGGCTGTGTACCATTCAGTCTCCTGGAATAAATTAGTTGACAGTTCTTGAAATAAAGAGGGGGGCAGAGGGTGATGGCTATGTGATAAGTACCGGGCAGTTTGAGCTTGGGTCTGATTGAGGCTGGAAAGTTTTGTCAGTACAACCAGAGTTCTGCCAGTGGAACGTTACCCTTCTTCCCAAAGTAAGAGTGCAGAAGATGAGGTGGTAACTATATCTGAAGTTAAGGGAAGACTGAAAGTAAACTTCATTCAGCTGTTCATCCTTCCCATTCCTACAGTGATGCTTATAAACTGATTTATAAATGGCCAAGAGGTTTCTGGTTGGAAATTTAAGAGCCTGTGGTGTGCTTAAAAACAACTTGTGTCATCCAGGAATAAATGCATGTACTTCTCAAGGGCTGCATGAATCACAAGTGAGAACTATGATGCTAGAACTAAAAAGTATGAGATTGAAAAAAGCTGTTGTGATCACGCATCTGTCAGTATGCTCCTACTTGATGTAATACTTATGTCAAAAGGAAAAAGACCGCTGTCTCACACAAGGACACTAGAAAAAATATATCAAATAAAAAGGCTGACTTTCCATAAAAACTGTTAACTTGCTGTAGATATAACGATGCAACTATGTCAACTGTGTCTTAAAAGAAAGTTAAATGCTGCTTTTTAACAGTGAAAGGCCAGGAGGACAGATATTTGTTTTATGATCATGACTACAGGATATGATTCAGCGTCACACTGCAACCTTATGCACAGTTGTAGTTTTGCTTTCTTTTGTAATCACCCTGCCTTCTTGCTGGCACTATCTCTTCTAGGTTGCTTTGCTTCTCTTGCTTTAGAAAAGCCAGGTCACAATCAGCACATTAACTGCTTAATTCAAGTAATTTTTTGGGTATAAACAGGCCTGGAAGAGCAGATTATTGAATGTTGGAGTTAATCACTGTATGTTTATCTTCCTAGTTGCTTTCCCTGGCACTGACAACAACTAGTGATGTCCTTTTCCCATGTTTTTCATTCACATGTTTCTCCTACAGCTAACCTCTTCCCTGGTTTACCCCCAGCTGAGTTAAACTATTGCTTGTGCAGTAACAGGGCATTAATTGCCACACAAGTAACAGAGCTTGAAGAACTAAGCTGCTTTAGTTCTTTATTAACTTTATGGATTTATTAACAGCTTAAACATGGGGTTATATTTATGCACAGTGTACCATAGATATGTGAGTGTAACTAACCCACAATTCTATTAGAATATTCAGGGTATGTAGTTTTTTTCTTCATACTCTATGGACTAGAAATCTTCCCCTCTCCCCCATTTGTATGCAGAAAAGTGGCTGAAACAGATAATCATTGAAGCTTCAGGTAGACAGGACATAGGTGTATGCTCAAGGATTCCGTTAGGTTACTGTTTTCCTGATGCTGTAGGAAATCCAGATGTTTTGCTGCTTGAGTCGTTATTTAGAATTAATATCCCCTTGTTACTCACCCTTTAATGCACTGTGGTATAGCAACAGCTATTCCCAGAATATACTAGCAAAACAGGTGTGAGAAGACAAATGAATTTAATAAGTGTATGACTGTGGTACATCTGACTTATTTTTATTCTGACAGTTTGTTCCAGTTCAATTAAAGGGGAGTCTCCAAGACTGATTACAAAGACACTATTGTAATTATACTAGGGCCAGGCTCATGGGGGCCTGAGTAGCATTCTGGCTGAATGAATCCAGAGTTTGTTTTGGATTATCAGAACTCCACAACTGTCAATGGTTCACTGTATTACAGTTTCAACAAAGGCAGATTTGATGAACATGTGAAATTATTTTTCTTTTCCCTGCCTGTATCAAGAATTCAACAGTCAAGACAGGAAAAAACATTAAATAATTTAAAGAGAAGCCTAGTTCAATTTAAGCATTCTTCTCACTGTATATGTTTATGTCAGTTCCTAGAAAACTGAATGTCTGTGAGCTGACAAAAAAGTACTAGTAAAAGTGCTACTATCCTAGTAATTTTATTGTTTTACTGTTCAGTTATTTTCCCCACCATTTAGACTTTGTTTTCTTGATTTAGCACTATTTTTGCTTTAGGCCTTTCTGTTTGGTTTCCAAAAACTTGGTGTTTGAATTACATACACCAGGGTAATGTGCATTTGTTTTACAGATACTTGTCCTGAAAACTGAAGGCACAGAAGGGTTTATGTTTACAGTTCATATAAAATTTTTTTTTCCAAGTCTGTTTGCATTTTGTTTTGGCATTTTTCCTTTAAATCTGTTAAGAGACTAGACTTAAAAAACAGTTTCAGCTAAAATGAACTATTAGCTTACCAGAACAGCCGTTTATTAATGACCATGATGAGAGTGACTGCAGTCTAAGCTGAGTGCATGCCAATTATTTTGATACAAACGTAGGAGTTTGTTAAGGTACATACAAAGCTTTGCCGATATTTGTACGTATTCTGTCTGCCTCTAGCTTTGCTAGGCTTTTTTTCCTCCTTTTCTCAGTAACTGGTATCTTAGGTTCACTCACATGTGGACATAGGGAGTGCAGGCTCCTTTGGGCACTCCTGCACCACAGCTTCTCTCCTCCTGATCCATCTTTCTTTACAAGCCTCATCAGCCTTTCCTCTACCTGCTCACTGTGAAACCACTACAGTGGCCTTCTGTGATGTGTTTTTTTGCACAGCCTTTGATCTGAGCCTACCTAATAAACAGAAGCAGCTAAGCTGAAGAGAAAATAGCAATTAAGGTAGTAATATCTTTACAAACCTTTTTTTCTTGCTTTTAACTGCTTTTTATGAGTTGTGGGGGTAAAGATAATGTAGTATGGTGTTTCACATGAGCAAGCAGGTTTTGCTTAAGGTCTTTTTCATGCCAAGACCCTCTGCATCATAGCTGTGCCTCCATGCCTGATGATGCGGTTTAGAGGAACAGAAGATGGCATGTTGACTGACATGCATTAAGTCAGCATAAGCTACAACATATTGGCATGACACTATACATAGTATAGAGTTATCTGACTCTTAAATAAGAGCAGTAATTTTTTTAATTGAGGTGCAATTACAGTCTGGGAGCATGTTCTTGTATACCTGCAGGCAAAGGTGGACAGGCTTAGAACACATGAGGGCCTGCCAACAAAGCATAGAGGCAAATCAGCTTGTGATACTTGGTTTAAGGTCTTTCCTTAATGAAATTTTAAAAAATAATTTTTGTTTTAATATTTTAAGATTAGTGAGACTTAACAGTGGATTGTTTAAGGGATTATTTTCCGCCAAATTTGAAGTTTTGCAACAAATTTGCTTCCAATAGAGTTTTGAAACCTATTTACTTTGTTTAGCTTTTTAATGTCTCTTCATGTAAGAGAATGCAAATCAGCAGTTACATTATGGGCCTGGGAATTAATAGGCACTACAACAAAGACAGAACACTTATGTTCAGGACTTATTTTTAATTAGAACAAAATTGTGAGTTCTTCGGGTTTGCATTCATAGTCCTGGCTAAGATTCATAGAAGAGACACCAGGACACAGAATATATTTTCATTTGCCTCCAAACCGAGCAGGCTGCAAGCTGAATACAGAGATGGCTGTGTGTTAGAAAGGAAAATTTGGTTTTTATGTCACTTCTGAAATAAGCACTTTTTTGTGGGTGTATTTTTCCTTCTCTTGCTCTGCATGCCTTTGGGGCTGGAGCAGGAAGTCGGGAGGTGTACTTTCACAATCTCTCCATACAGGCGCAAGTGCCAAGGTACTCTTGACTCAGAATTACACAAGCTATATATGATCATTCTGCTGCCCACTTCTGTATAGAAGCTAAATAGTAGGGTCACTTTTAATGTGCTGTAGAAATCTCATGTGATTTGCCAGCCAGAAGCATAAGGAATACAAGTAGTGAATCCTGCTACTTTATGACTAGAAGGCCAAACTGCATGCCCCAAAATGTGCAGATGAGAGACCTTGCTGTGACTGCAGTGTGCATGGCACAGACCCGGTTTGCCTTTCCAACCTCCCTCAGGAATACTAGGTTGGTCACTGTGATTATTAATGATAACAATTTCTGACCCTCTGTTACCAGTTGTCCCACCATGATCCAATAATTATATTGATATCAACAACCAGTAATATCAAGTAGCAGAATAGCTGTTTTATGACATTTCTCTCAACTCTCTTAAAGGAATTAAAAAATGAATACTGCTAGTACAAACTTCTGAAAATAAACTGGGCTTGGCACAGGAATTACTGTTGAATGAAGTTCTTTCATTTTTTTTTATGGGAGTGAACACTTGAAGTCTATTTTCATTTTAAGGGAAACATTTTGTCAGCCCACCAATTCAAAATAAGGTTAGCAAAACAAGCCTAAAAATAGTGAAAGTGTAGTATAGCTAACAAATTGTGAAAGGACTGAGTGAGCTAAAGCTAAATACCAGATTATGTCTGTAGCTGAGCACTTTATATATATTCCTAAGAATAAATATACGGAGGGGGGGAAGCCAAAAGCTCAGTGGTCTGTTGGACATGATTAGATAACTAGCTGACTGTGTTTCAGTTAAATCCAGATCCAAATATTAGCATTCTTAGTAAGTGGCTTTAACTTTTAAAACTACCTGTTTCTGGCTTTAAATTGTTAAAACCCAGTTGGGCTAGAGATTGAAATGGGTAAGTTACATCAGGAAGACAAACTTGTAAATACTCGGCTGACTTCTACCAGGATGCTGCCAAATTAAATACATTTAAAAATAATGGAGAAATTTTTTTGCTCCAGAACAGAAAATTAACGAAACATAAGCTCCTGAAGGCTTGTGGCACTGAATGTGTAAGATACTTGTTTAGTCCTTATCGTAAATGCAGTAAAATACAATACACTTTGGGACAGTCTTATGACTTGTACCTGCTCACCTTCTTCTATTGAATTACCACAGTAGTTGAAGTTCAGCTTTCAGAGCTTTAATAAAGAATACTGTCTTTGTTCTCCAGTGCTGAAAAGAATCAGATTCTTGTTTCCCTAGGTTTTAAAATAATTATTTTTTAAGTAAACAGGGAAGATGAATTTTATAGGAATGATATGGCTTATCCATGTGAAGTCCAGATCAAGGATGCTTTCAGGCGCTGCTTGTTGAATCAAGTTTTTTTATGTCAAAGGAGAAAACCTGACCACACAGTTTCTCAAAGTTACAGCTGACAACATTTAGTATTTATTTATTCTGGTTTAGGAAAAAAGTATTTAGGCCACATAATTACAATCTTTTGTGGGACTGTTTCTGTAGCTTAGGAGGGTGAACTCCATAAGGAAAATAATTAAGTCTGCGAATAAAAAACAATTGAAATCTCTTACTGTAGATTTTCAAAGGTTTTCCCCTTCCTCAGGCTAGGCTTCCTTGAAGACTAGAGCCAGTGGGCTGTAAAAGAGCTTAGTTCAGTCACTTTCTAGGTTGCTAGTCACTGAATACAAAGTGGGAAAATATGCTGTGAATGCAGGTTAGCAAGCCTGCACCTTTAGGAATTGCTAAGAAAGGAAAATGTGGATTTATTGTCTGAGAAGTAAAGGTCTTTGTAATTTGCAGTGAGAATTTAAGTCTCACAATGTCCTTTGTGGTCAGTACAGTACTATTCATGTTGTAGATGAGAATGTGTTGGAGGTTGCATGGCCAGTTACCAAAAGACCAAGAGAAGGCTGACACGTACAACTGAAACTGAACTTTCAACCTTTTTGAATGAGTAATTTCCATGAATTGCAGCATACACACTGAGATAAGGCAATAGCTGCCTGACCTCTTCTGCTAATTCTCTATATATGTCTTTTTTCTTATTTTTTTATCAGACTGTGTAAAATAAAGAATTCCTATTTATTCTCCTAAATCTCTAGTGACTCCTGTTTTCTGACATAGTTTCAAATAAGCTCAATTAGTAGGAGGTGGGCCAAGATGAGAATGAATAAATTTGAGTGCTGAAATTCTCAGAAACTAAAGGAGTCTGGGTTTTGGGAAGTCCCAACTTTTGGGAGAAGATGGTTGAAGCAGTGCATGGCTACAATAACTATAAAAAAATCTGCTCAAATGGAAACATTTGACTTTCTACACAATCAAGGCAGTCTTTCATTAATTCTTAAGAAAATTCTGTTTCCCTGTGTATGCACAGGCTGTTGTTTTTTTTTTCCTGTGGAAATGTTGAAAATCAGATTTGAGATTAGGTTCAGACCTGAAGCCTGGTATGTCTCCAGATTCTGGATACTTATTAAAACCAGAATTTGGAATCAGATTATTTTTTTTTTTTTCATTAATTCTTAAGAAAATTCTGTTTCCCTGTGTATGCACAGGCTGTTGTTTTTTTTTTCCTGTGGAAATGTTGAAAATCAGATTTGAGATTAGGTTCAGACCTGAAGCCTGGTATGTCTCCAGATTCTGGATACTTATTAAAACCAGAATTTGGAATCAGATTATTTTTTTTTTTCCTTGTCTTAAGGCTAGAGTCAGGTTGATAAAGGGGAACTGAAAACCTCACAGCTTCCATTGCATAACATCTGCAAGTTAAAAAGGATTCAGTTCTGGGAACCTGTGCAATCCTGACGTAAGCTGAAAACTTTGTCTTTGAAGGATGGTCCCAAAGGGAAGGGAACTTGGCTGTGAGATCACTGATTTTGTTTTGGTTTTTTTGTGTGTCCAAGCTGGTGAAAAGTAAATACAGAAACTTACTGGTGCTGTTTTGCCTGTAGGTGGCATCAACATTAGCTGTCTTATTTTAAAGTTTACATCTGCTAGTACTGAGAAGCTGTGCTTCGTATCTCACTTATCTCAAGCCACTATTTCAATACAAAAGGGATCAGCAGAAATAGCTTTAGGCTTTTTAAAAATTAAACAGGTTTCCATCCAAAATCTATGTTCTATACAGTTGTATAGACACTGTAAAACTAAAACCTCAGTAATTTCCTCATTGAGGGCTCTGATTAAATCCTTGTTATTTTGCATTGGAAATGAACACAAACCAGTTCAACCATTTTTGAAGCTGGAAATGACTGTGTGTTTTTACTGCTGTACTATTTGGGCTATTTGATAAAATCATATGAAGAAGGATCAAATTACTTTCTTTGAGAAGAAGGGAGGGGGAGGAAAAAGGAACCAGCCAAGCTGATTAATTTCTTTTGACTAGCTCCTTCCAGATCAATCTTTTGCAGCTCTGCAGCTTATTTTCTGTTCCTTAGTAATTTTCATTAGGACTGAGATAGATTTTTTTTATTCTGAAATGCTTTGCATTTAGGATGAATAATGGGACTTGCCAAAGCTAGGGGTCCTTGGCCTGGGCTGTGACTGCATTAGGTGACCTGTCTTAGGCTGGTTATGGTGGCCCTCCTTCCTGACATGTGTCTTGGGAACAGGCACCATTCTGTATGAATTGAGCTTTTCCCTGTCAGGTGTGGGCCATACCCATGTGCTACCTATTCAGTCAGATTAAATGAAGGCCTTGAAGGCCTGTTAGATGATATTGAGGAGTGGAATGCTGCTACCAGAGTGCTTGTTTATCAATATGAAGATCCACTGATGCGGTGTCTGAGGGGCATCTTGCAAAGGTGGCAACCTTGATGGGGTAGAGTGTCCCTGTGGCAGCAGCTTACTTCTAGCTGCTGTGTTTCCTGAATGGAGACACCTTTTACAGACATGTTTCTTGTCTTTATTTTAGTCTGTTCCTGAGACAGGAAGGGGCACATGGTATTTGTCCGTCTTCTGCTGGGGAGGAACTTGGTGGTTTATCTGATCAGAAAAACTGTGTTACTGGTCTGTAAATCTTTAGGAGTAATTTATAAAGACGTGTGATAACTACAGGTGGAAGGGCTTGCATTATTTTGAGGTTGATAAACTTCTGTGACTGTTGGATCAGCTGTGCACTGAGGAAAAATCTTCCAGTTAAGAAGACTTTATTGAGAACACCTGTGTCATGCATTTGAACCTGAGCTAGTTTTGTGGTATGATGCAGCAGAGTGAGCAACAAATATCATTCTATAGCAAAAAGTCACCAAAATAAAAACTAGATTGAAAGATCTCATTTTACCTTTGAGTAGGAGACACAGTCAGGCTTTGTTTTCCTTGAGATTTTAAAATTATTTTGTTTCTTGCTACAGATGAGAACCAGCACTGCTAAAGTAGCATAGAAGAGGAACTGTAAGATATTTCCTTGTCTTAAGGCTAGAGTCAGGTTGATAAAGGGGAACTGAAAACCTCACAGCTTCCATTGCATAACATCTGCAAGTTAAAAAGGATTCAGTTCTGGGAACCTGTGCAATCCTGACGTAAGCTGAAAACTTTGTCTTTGAAGGATGGTCCCAAAGGGAAGGGAACTTGGCTGTGAGATCACTGATTTTGTTTTGGTTTTTTTGTGTGTCCAAGCTGGTGAAAAGTAAATACAGAAACTTACTGGTGCTGTTTTGCCTGTAGGTGGCATCAACATTAGCTGTCTTATTTTAAAGTTTACATCTGCTAGTACTGAGAAGCTGTGCTTCGTATCTCACTTATCTCAAGCCACTATTTCAATACAAAAGGGATCAGCAGAAATAGCTTTAGGCTTTTTAAAAATTAAACAGGTTTCCATCCAAAATCTATGTTCTATACAGTTGTATAGACACTGTAAAACTAAAACCTCAGTAATTTCCTCATTGAGGGCTCTGATTAAATCCTTGTTATTTTGCATTGGAAATGAACACAAACCAGTTCAACCATTTTTGAAGCTGGAAATGACTGTGTGTTTTTACTGCTGTACTATTTGGGCTATTTGATAAAATCATATGAAGAAGGATCAAATTACTTTCTTTGAGAAGAAGGGAGGGGGAGGAAAAAGGAACCAGCCAAGCTGATTAATTTCTTTTGACTAGCTCCTTCCAGATCAATCTTTTGCAGCTCTGCAGCTTATTTTCTGTTCCTTAGTAATTTTCATTAGGACTGAGATAGATTTTTTTTATTCTGAAATGCTTTGCATTTAGGATGAATAATGGGACTTGCCAAAGCTAGGGGTCCTTGGCCTGGGCTGTGACTGCATTAGGTGACCTGTCTTAGGCTGGTTATGGTGGCCCTCCTTCCTGACATGTGTCTTGGGAACAGGCACCATTCTGTATGAATTGAGCTTTTCCCTGTCAGGTGTGGGCCATACCCATGTGCTACCTATTCAGTCAGATTAAATGAAGGCCTTGAAGGCCTGTTAGATGATATTGAGGAGTGGAATGCTGCTACCAGAGTGCTTGTTTATCAATATGAAGATCCACTGATGCGGTGTCTGAGGGGCATCTTGCAAAGGTGGCAACCTTGATGGGGTAGAGTGTCCCTGTGGCAGCAGCTTACTTCTAGCTGCTGTGTTTCCTGAATGGAGACACCTTTTACAGACATGTTTCTTGTCTTTATTTTAGTCTGTTCCTGAGACAGGAAGGGGCACATGGTATTTGTCCGTCTTCTGCTGGGGAGGAACTTGGTGGTTTATCTGATCAGAAAAACTGTGTTACTGGTCTGTAAATCTTTAGGAGTAATTTATAAAGACGTGTGATAACTACAGGTGGAAGGGCTTGCATTATTTTGAGGTTGATAAACTTCTGTGACTGTTGGATCAGCTGTGCACTGAGGAAAAATCTTCCAGTTAAGAAGACTTTATTGAGAACACCTGTGTCATGCATTTGAACCTGAGCTAGTTTTGTGGTATGATGCAGCAGAGTGAGCAACAAATATCATTCTATAGCAAAAAGTCACCAAAATAAAAACTAGATTGAAAGATCTCATTTTACCTTTGAGTAGGAGACACAGTCAGGCTTTGTTTTCCTTGAGATTTTAAAATTATTTTGTTTCTTGCTACAGATGAGAACCAGCACTGCTAAAGTAGCATAGAAGAGGAACTGTAAGATATAAAATAAAAACAATTTGCAGTAGCAATTTTAGGAGTTTATAGGTTCTTTTTGATACCTTAAGATGTATCTGTATTTGGGATAAAACTCAGTCAAACCAATATTCCAAGATCAAGCAATCACCTAAGATGTGGATCCTAAATTACATTGCAGTAATATCTTGCATATTAAAAATATCTAGGTGACTTAGCATATCTCTTGGAAAGTATTTCTGAAATACGTAGCTTCACTTAGGTTTTGGTGGTTTAGACCCAGTAAAATAATTATTAATAAAACATTAATTTCATAATTTTCCTCAGTGTGGAATCTTACTCCTAATGTGTGTGTGTTCTTTAATTGTTTTAGGAAATCTATCAGTGGTGTGGCTCATCATGCAATAAATACGAGCGTCTGAAAGCTACTCAAGTTGCGGTTGGCATTCGGGACAACGAACGGAACGGAAGGTCTAAATTAATTACTGTGGAAGAAGGGAGTGAACCAGAACAGCTCATAGAGGTACTGTAATATGTGTACCTGTTGCTGATGTGGCTGTGAATAAAATGTTTTTACACCTCTGGAATGAAACAGTATTGGGCTCAAGCCTTATCTTTTTCAGGGATCCCAGGAAGTCAGATTTAGGTTATGGCAGGCCAGTTTATAATTATTTTCCCTCCTTATCCAAGCAGTGTAAAGTTTATAGGGCAGTAGAGTCTGAGATAGTAATTAATCTGAGAAAAATAATTTCAAGAACTAAATGTTTTCTTTTTTGAATTAGCTGTATGAATTAACAGAACAGCTCATACCTGAACCACACTATCTGTTCCGTATGAGGAGAGAATAGCATAGAGGCGGAACAGCACCAAACAAGAGGAATGGTAGAGAATTACTATGTCTAGGATGTCAAGAAATGTAGCAAATTGCGTGGAGATGCATGGGGCCAAGCACGCTGCATTGCAAAACCACTTCTATTATGAACTAAGGTGAACCTAGCCTCTCCTAACTCTACTGAGCCCCTATATTTAGAAAATGTAACTGTTTACTTAATTTAGATGTCATAACTGATGATAAAAGTAGATTGCAAAAAAAAAAAAAAGAAAATAAAATACTCAATTTATGGAGTTTTCAGATCTTAAAAAGGTGAATAAGCATTGATGCATTGTTGCAGACCACATACTATTGTAAGACTTGTCACTTGGCTTTTGTTTGCTACATTAAGCTTTTTCCATACATTCTGTAAAAACAAGGAAGACGGAAGCAGGGTCATAAATCAGTCCTCCAATAAAATGGAAAACTGAGAGTTAGAATATGGTCTTGTATTTCAGATTAACTTCAGGAAGTAATGCTAATGGTGCATGCAGGTATGCCATTATTTTTGATAGTGCTCACATTTGGTCTTGTTACGTGGCCTATAACTAGTTATTGCCTAAGCAGCAAAACATGCCAGGTGCTGAGCTGCCAGCCCTTGGCCACACTAGCTGTGGTGATCCCTTTGGATGATATGTCCATCTGCTTGCAAAAACTTTTTACCTGTGGATAAGAGTACAGGTGTAGTTGTGCTCAGAGGCAAGGGAGAATTTTGAAGGAAAAAAACCCTCACAATCCTCTATCTGGCTTGTTATCTCTGTGTACAGACTTCTCACAGCAGCTGTGATGTGGCATGTATTTCAGACCTATAACTTTTATGAAAAGAACACTAGTTTACAATTAGAGCCCAGCATCTTGTTTCTTACTTGAATCACAGTATGGGGCTGCAGCCCACAGCTGGGTGGCACCGTGGGAACCTGCTGGCATGGTCCCTTGACAGAAGCCTCTTGCTGCCAAGCCCATCCCAGGGTTACCGCTCAAGGCCCTGCACAGGGGCTTGCGATAGATTTGTGAGCATTGATCAGAATGGCTGCACTTTGCACCTCTTATCTAACTCAGGAACAGGTGTTAATGCAAAGTCAGAGTCCTGTGGGGCTGCAGCAAGGCTGGGGCTGCCTGCAGGGGTGGGAGTCAGGGGGCTGGCTGCCTCCTCCCCTGACAGGCTGCGAGCGGCACGGATGTGCTGGCCTTGCTCTTGCTTCTGTTTGCCAGACTTTTTCAGCTGGGTGTAACTGTTGTTCTGTAGCAACTTTGACACATGATTAAGAGTAGGAAAAAGGCCAAGGTTGCATTATAATCCTGTAATGCATTGTTATTGTGCCAGGGAATAAATCTTTTCTTCACTTGCTGCTCACATAGTACGATCTGCAGCTTGGCTTTGGCCATTGCAGCCCAAGCTCTGAAATGTGCTCCTAATAAGCATGGAGAGTAGTTAACCTCAACATATAAAAACTATTCAGCCCTATTCCTGCTCAAATTGTATCTACATCCTGGTTCTTCCTTTTGATTTCTCCTTGCTCCCACAAAATTGTCTCTAACTTGCTGTAGCACTTGCCTAGGCTGACTGCTCTGAAACTGCCATTATGGTTGTTCCTTCCTTCCACATCACAAAGGATCCAGCCTTTTTAATAAAAATCTTACTTATTTTTTTTCTAGGGGAAAACATTACATACTTTAAATACTCCTTTTTCTCATGTAGTATGCCACTGAAATCAGAATGACATTTTCTAAAATTGTCTCCACTGATAAGTCTCAGATATTATTCTCCTTCCCATGAGCTACAAATCTCCTTCAGTGTCAGAGGCTTAACTTGCTTGTGAAGTGCTGCTAGAAAAGTGTTCACCAGGCAGGGGGACCAACATAAAGAGCTGATCGTGATCTTATTCCTACTCCGTAAGCACAGAGTTGTGTCTCCCAATCAATAAAGCAAGGCTGCTGTGCCTACGCCCCACCATGAAGGCAAGACATGCAGGTGGCTCCAACAAACCCTGCCAGGCTTCTTGCCTGCTGTGGAATTAGCGGAGGCAGCAGTGGCAGTGCCAGGCTGATGTTTTGCAGTCTGCCCACTTTCCCCTTGGGAGCTGGGGAGCTGTGAGGTGAACTAGCATGACAAGGGCAGTCGTCTCCTCCCAACTACCATTTTTAGCAAGGACCTGGGAACAGCCTGGCACTGCTTGAACAGTTTGCCCATGGGAGAAAGCTGTCTGGAGCATGCTGTAGGGCTGGATGAATTGCTGTGGCAGGCCAGCATGATGCAGCTAGCTTGCCCTGAGGAAGGGGAGAGTGGCTAGAAGCTGGGTACTTGAGTAGTTTTGACAGCAGCGTGCCCTTTTTTCATCTGCTGTAGCGACCAGGGGCTACTTGGGAACAAACAGTGACTGTCCTGTGCTCACACTCAGGAAATGCAGCATGCCTGGAAAGCTCAGACCTGCAGCTGGTGCACATTAGGTCCTATACTGTGCTGCAGGAATTACTGGGTACCTTTGCAAAGATGAGGCAGAAACTTTCTGTCCCAAGTGCATCAAAAGTATTTACCTAGTTTCACCTCCATGTTTGCACTTTAGGTGAGGTACTAACTGGCAGGCTTAAATAAGCAGGGCTGTATAGAGTTGCTGCCTTGCAAATTAAAAAAAAAATAAACTGACCACCTTGGACAAATTGCTGCTTTAACTGCTCAGTAGCTGTGACTGGTCTCCACAGTTGCAGGTGTGCCTAGTAAAATTCACCAGATGCCACTCTGCTCTGATTTTCTCACATAAATGGCTGAATAGATTTATTCATTCTCCTGAATCTTAGGCCTCAATGTTCAACTTGTGTTACAGGAAATCTTTAATCTGCATGGAACCAATCAAAAAAGTAGCTCTTGGCAGTGCTTGAATCAGTTTGGTCACTCTAGAGTGACCACATTAGGGTTAGAGCTAAGTATGCTCTTTTTGTTTGTTTGTTTGTTTGTGTAAGCAAAAGGAACACTGAATATCTGGTTTTAAAGCTAAAGTAGAACCAAAATCTTCTTGGATCGGTTGCTACTCCTGTCAGAAAAACTGGGGCTGGCTGCACTGACACTGATTCTTGTCTTCCTGACTGCTTGCAGTGGTAGCAGAGACCTGACAGAGATTGTGTGTGTACCCAAGAGATCACTGAGATCACTGAGGTCTGAGAGAGCAGCCACAGTAACAGGGAGCTCTGCTCAGGATGGACAGTTTTCTAACTGTAGTTGAAATCTCAGGTCTTATTCTGAAGAGAGGACAAAACTGGGGAAGCTAAATTTTAAAAATAGTTTCCCATGGTCTCATTATTTAGTAATATGGGAAATGGGGTGTGGGATGAGTGAATGCATGAGGTACCCTCTTTCCTTACTTCAGTATAGTTATTGTCCACTGTTTGGCTAGCCCAAACTGTGCCTCTGCTTTCAGAGTAATGGCAGATTAGAGAAACAAGAAATCAGAAGTGTCTGGTTTTGTGAAGATTTCTAGTTGGTCAGCAAGCTGAAGCCACTTGCAGTAATGCAGGAAACACAGCAGTTAAGTTCTGAGTCACCCAAGGGAAAGATGCAAAGCATCCAATACCCTATGCATAGTGCATCAGCACCTTGATCTGGCATCATACCTTAAAGATGATGTAGGAGAGGAAAAGAAAATCTTAGTATATTCGGTTTACTGTATTTGTGTAATTTGACATACTACACACCCTAAAAGATTTTTAGATGGACAGTACTATTCTGTACTATAGATTCATCTCCCATTTTAGGTATCTCAGGCAGCTATGATAGTCTGTATATGCAAGGTGTAAAATCCAATGAAAAAGTATGAGAATCTGAATTTGAACTAAACCAAGTACTGAGCCTGCATCTGTCACTTCTGCTTAATCAGAAAGTGTTCAGCTAACACTTTTCAGGATTATTCTTGTTTTCCGTGCTGTCAAAACTGTCTGATGCTTAGGACTGCTTTATTGTTTCCTTACAAATGGCTCCTTTAAAACTGGAGCTCTTGGTTGTCTGTAATTGCTGCAATTTTTACTGCTGAGGCTTTTGGCTTTTGTTTCCTTTTTGTAAAGGTTTTTGATACCATGGCTGAAACAATGAAACCTCAAAAATACACTGCTGCAGTCCCTAACCACAAGAAAATGAAGGCTTATGTTGGAACACATCTTTGAAATCTCTCTTCTGCCTTTAAACAAAAAATGCCATGACTTCTGTTTACACAGCATTTGTATCTGTCGTGTGCCTGTTTTTGTCAGAGTTCTAGTGGCCTTGAAACAGATGAGTTCTGACTCACTTCTCATGAAGTACTTATGTAAATATCCACCTAGTTTATATTTGTTTACATATTGAGCAACAGAAGGAACCTCTTCCTGCTTTCTGATAGCTCAACCTTTCTCTTCCCTCCTTTTTCTTTCAAGCTCCTAAGAAGTGCTTAATCCTGGGAATTCCTGAATGCTATTGTGTTCAACAATGTTTTTTGCATGTGGTTTGAATAAATACTATGCAGGAAGGTATGGTAATGACTTGCTTGTGTTAGAGCTAATCACACCTTTCCACCTCTGTAGCTGGAAAAGGGACCGGTAGGACTGCACAGTGCTCAGTCATGTGGATAAAATCTCAAGAGCACAGAGACTAAGAAGTGCCCATCACAAATCAGGTTACAGAGACTGCTTCTTCAGAGACCCAAATAATGCAAACATCACCACAATGTTAAGCTCCAGTGAACCTTAAATTAGTTGGTGTCTGGGCATATGGCAGAAAAGTACAACCACCTCCTACTTTCTTGTTAAACTGAAGCCCCTAAAAATTACTTGCTACAGAACAAAGAAAATTTTCAAGAGCAGCACAGAGCACAGTGCAGTAGCTGGAGAAAAACTAAGGCTTGCTGTGACTTGTGACTGGCATAAATGGGTTTGGCAGTGCAAGGACATGCTTCTCTGAAGGAGCTAGGCAGGTTCCTGCCATCTCCTGTCCTGTCACATGGATCATTGCATAAGGCTTGAAGAGCAGCGCAAGCCCTGCTGGTTTGGTACCTGCTGTGTTCCCAGAGCCAGCAAGAGTGGCATCTACCATGACAGCTCTGTAAAAGCAAAGAATCAGTATTGCTGCTCTCATAACATTTGCATTTCTTTTTGTTCCCTTGCTTTTGCTTGTAGTATGAGGTCAAATCATGCTAAGGAGAGGTCTATTTGTTTTGTATACAGAGGAGTGGAGGAACAGAGGAGTGAGTGTGATGTAGAAGGAAGAGAGGTAATCAAATTTCAGGCATTTGTTAAACTATTGTTTTATTGTGTAGCTTGTACACAGTTTTACTCAAATGCTATGAATTCATATTCTATGAATTGCATGTAACTATTATTATCCAGACTGACCTGTTCATTAGCAAGAATATGAAAATACACTAATATATGCCCAATAGGAAAATACACTAATGAAGTCACATTAGGCCAAAATATGCATGGCTTTGCAAATATGTAAGCCAAAGTAGTATCTTTTATTATCTAAAATGAGACAATTGTTGTCACAGTATGACTCAGGATCGACAATCAAACCAGCAACAACAATGCTCTAGATCCCCTCCCACCCAGAGAGGGAAGGAGAGAGAGAATTAGGAGAGAGACTTTCAGGACTGTAAACTAAACTAAACTAGAGAGCTTTAATTAAATACAATTGAAAAGAAGAAAAAAAAAAAGTGTTCAGGAATGTGCAAAACCTTATTGCCTCCCCCCAGCCTCAGCAACTCCTACGGCATCTGAGCTGTGAGCAGTTCCAAAATGTCCCAGAGCGCTGCTGGAGAGAGCGGCAGAGCAGGCAGGAGCTGAGGGGAGAGTGATGAGGGTCAGGAATTCACAGGCATAGGGAGCAATGGTGCTGGATAGATTGAGTCCTCCCCAGACATTGGCCATGGATGGAAGAAAGGGAAGAAGGAGGAAGGAAAGGCCTTGAGTTCCATGATTCCTGAATTATATATGGTTTGGAATACTTTGGTTCACTGAATTTGCCAACTGTCTAATCCACTTCTCCCTATGGGAAGGTTGTACATACAACTCTTCTGTTCCTTTTGTGTCCAAAGCAGTGAATTCAACAAGCAGAGCAAAATGGCCTTGGTGTCTCAGCAGTATCTGTAAACATTCCAGCATTATTGGTCCCACTAACTGGAAAACTGGCTGCTACGTAAAAGAGAGCTCACTGAAGAAAAATTAAAAAATCAGTAAAAAGAAAATTTGCCTTATCCTGGCTCAAACCAGGAAAGCTGGAAAAAATGGACAA
Organism: Chaetura pelagica; assembly: GCF_000747805.2. Taxonomy (NCBI): domain Eukaryota; kingdom Metazoa; phylum Chordata; class Aves; order Apodiformes; family Apodidae; genus Chaetura; species Chaetura pelagica. The sequence goes on from NW_009952801.1 coordinate 3,787,137, forward strand.
GCTTCCAGCGAGTTTTGTGAAATAAATAGTAGATATTAATTTCGGTCCCAGAGCAAAGGCACTATTGAACATACACATACAAAGAAAAACGAAGGCATGGGGAGAGGGGCGAGGACAATGGAAATTGAACCAATTATGAGTGCAAAGACTCAGCAACACAGTCAAACACGCACAGAGAACTACACTTTCATGAGAGTGAAAAGACTTAAGAAAACTAACAGGCAAAACATAGCAAACTAATCGCTGTAGTTACTAGCTGTAATGGCATAAGCTACTCAGATGAACACTTCCCAGGCTGCTTTGAAACTATGGGTCAAATTTACCCTTCAGGAAAACAAACACATTTCTTCACTGGAATGTTTTTTTATACATTCAGATGTCAGCAAGAGTAACGTTAGGGTCTTCAGATTTTGAACAGTGAGTAAGAGTTTGTAGGATACAAAATCAAAATAGTCCAAGGGGAAAACACTACACATGCTCAGCAACATCTGTCCAATCTGAGGGGTGGAAGTTTATTAATCATTACACTGCTTAATGAAAATTTTGATGGGCTATGAATGTGGATACAAACCCCTTGCTCTTCAGGGAGCCGGTTTCAAGCTGTCAAAATCAGGCATCCTGTTTTCTTTCTAATTACCAAGTGTTTCTCCTTCATTAAGGACAGTCCTTTTTCTTGATGCAAATTTCCATTTAAAGGACTTAATTATGCAACCTGTACACAGACAAAACCTGCAGTGGCTTGGATTTCAATAGAGCTTAGCTGCTTTGCACCAGCTGAGCATTTCTCCCAGTGATTTCCCCAGGCCCAGGCAGAAAATCAGGAGGGGTTTTGCCCAAGAATGGCAGAGGATAGGAGGAAGACTGCAGCAGTGAGTTACCATAATGTTCTTCAAGCTGCAGTTTTCAGTCTTAGCTGGCTGAAGCCAGGTACTTAAATGACAGTGAACTGAACAGGAGCTGCAGGTGGCAAGTACATCTGAAAGTCAGGCTTTTAATTAAGTCTCTAAATATGAATTCCAGTGCCTGCATTAGAAATTTAGTTTGGAAAACGTCCATGCATATTGTATGGCATGGCATGGATCAAATCATTTATGAAGAGCTTTAACAACATAGTTGAAAATCTAATTTTTTATGCTAGGAAAGATGCTTCGATACTAGGTATTTTAGTGAATTTCTAAAATCATAATGAATTTCTGAAAGTGCTTGCAATTAAATTATAACATGTCTCGTTTGCATGCTGGTGGGTGAGAAAAGCAGTCATCTCTGTTTTCTTCAGCAGCTGTAGAGCTTGCAGGGTTACCATGTTACTCAATTATAATCTTATAATTACATGTTGGAACATTAATGGAGTTTGTAATGGCTTTTTTCTTTTCTCTGCTAGACTATCAAGAAATCTATTGATGAAAAAACACTATAATTTTCAGTTATTAAATGAGCATAATTAAGAAGACAAGGCCAAAGAAAAGAGTTGCTAGCAGTTTTCTCTACATGAAGTTGTTAGCAGTTATTGCCATGTACTTTACAGCAACAGGAGGATTTCATGGAGAAGAACTGAAAGGGCAGAGCTTCCTTGCTGTATAAAAAGGTCGGAGCTACGCTGTTCCTGGAATCTCCCATGTCCCCAAACCAAATGCACCTTGAAATCTTTTCTTCTTTTATTTTTTTTTTCTTTCCCCACCACATCTGTCTCATCCCAAGCTCCACGCAGGTAAACTCTCAAGGGTTCTCTGCTCAAGGTTGCCTATGAATTTGCTTTAGTGAAAGTTCCCCAGTGCAGAAGGAGCTCAGGGAGAAAACTTTGTAGTTTTTTTTTCAGAGGAGTCTGCATGTGCACATATTGCTGTTCCCTGTCCAGGCCATGTAACAAAATAACGTTGTATAACAAAAAAATGTCATATAAAAAATCCTTTCACACCTGGGCAAGGGTGAAGAACAGCTGTATAGAATAAAATGTTCCATGTGTTGTGGGATCAGTTCTGTATTTCCACCACCACCAAGTGTGTAATGCTGAAAAAAATCTAAACATGATTATTGTATTTATTGCAAAGCAGGTTATCAGGTCCAAGTCCTTCCTTACGTAACTGCCTAGGACTTTGATACTATCTGGCTTTACCTGTAAAAAAAAAACATGTAGATTAAATTACATAAGGTGGATTTAAATATTGCAGTAATCAGTGCTGCAACTTTTACCTGTAAATCATAGCCCCTTTTCTGAACACTTTGGCTCTCCTACAAAAAATCTGAGGTGTAGGAACTTAAAAACAGAACTAATTTATTGGAGGTCACCTCAAGTAGCAGGAGGAAATTCTTATCAAGGAGCTAAGAAGAATGTATCTCATATACAACCAGGTGAAAGACACATTCGGTCACTTGCTTGTTCTGTCCTAATAAATACTTAATGTATTTCAATATTCAGCCAGAAGTATTAGAGAAAATCTATCAAAATACTCTCTGATTTGCTTTTTTAAACACCAGGGTCCAAATCTATGCCCTGTGTTGGATGCCAGAGTTCGGGTGTCATACTAGAGGGGTGGTTCCCTGGCCTACCTGATCTATAGGGCTGTATAGGACTGGAAATTCTGAGCTTAGGAATGCAGCCAGTGGTGTACTAGGAAATTATTTCAGTGCCCTAAGTGGCTTTTTCAACCTTCCCATCTCATGGATTGAGTGCTGAAACACCACCTCTGCTTGCCTTCATGCTGCAGTGTATCATGGCTGCCTGCCTCTCCCTCCAGACACTATAGATCCCCCAGGAGTGTTGGTTTTCTAGCAGGGTCACTGGCTGCCCATCACCTACTGCTTCCTCCTATTTATTCCCTGCTGTTTCAAGCTTCACAGACTATTTGCCATACTCCTTTTTTTTACTTCAGTATTGAGTTGGTCCAGCCTACCACAGCCTCAGGACCAGCCTGCATGGTGCTACTGCAAGTGTCCTGCTGCAAAAGTGAAGGCACTTAAAAGCTGGGAGTTTTGTAGATTTTAGCAGATAACTATTCTTTGTGTTGAGGCTTCTTGTTGGCATTAGTTACTGGTATATTTCCATCATTTCCCAATATTTAGGCATGCAGTTCATGCAGCATGTAAGGTTTTTTATCCATAAGGCTTTCAAACCGAGATCTGCCAAGCTACAGAGAATTCAGTGTGTGCCTAACTTTATGTCCCAGTAAAGCAGAAAAAACAGGCATCTCATATGCAAAGCTTTGCAGGATTTGGGTCTCACTTCTAACACTTCCCCTATCCAAGAGGAATGAAACAAAGGAGTAAAATTTTAAAAGTTAAGTAGAAAGGCTTAGAATTAATGCAAAAAAGACACAGGGGTGGTTAATTACTGTATTTTTAATTATGATGCAAATCACTGCACAGCTCAATTCTCAGTGTTCAGCAGCATGAATAGTTACAAAAAGTCTGCTGTGTTTGCATAGTTACTGCCATTCAGTCTCCCAGTTTCTTTATTGTGGGATCACTGTTCATCTTGGAAGCATCCTAAAAGCCAGGCATTTGAAGATAACATAGGCTGGGGGTCTCCTCAATTGACTTAATGGATACCAAATCTATGGTATATAGATAGCCAGCTTAGATACTGCCAGCTGTGCAGCCCCAGCAGGAGAGAATGCAGCTGCTTTTACCTCAGGGGCAAAATTTTGAAAAACATCAAATTTATACTCTCAGGACTGTTCTAGATGCTCTTCTTTTGTGAACATGTTTTCCATGACCTGTTTCACAGAGTTGAAAATTAATGTTAGAATTTTTTTATCATACCAGTAAAGGTTCTATATCCAAAATATCCCAGATAGATCTGCAAAGTTGCAAATATTGTATGAAAAACTGCCAAAGCCTGATGCCCTATTTTTAGGAAATTAAGCATAGAGCTATGAATAAAAGTAGGATTTGCATTTGAAATTCCTGAGACAACAGAAACTGGCTAAAAATGTAGGCCGTAATTTATGTGTCAAGAAGTGACATGAGCAGCTAATGGGTTTTGCTATTTTATAGCAAGCTGAATATATACAGATCTGGTTTAGACCTTAGTACCACAAAGTCCTTTTGATAAATTATATGGGAAAGCCAAAAAAAAGTTAGCAACATAGCAGAACTGTTTGCTAGCATAAAACAACCTTGTGCCTGCTTCTTAGTACATTCTGGCTGTTTCTGTCTTATTTTCAGTCCTGTTCATGCAAGTGGGAGGTCTCCTGCTCAAAGTGAACATGTGATGACATCTGTTTTTGCTGGATTTCTAGTGAGAGGCAATTTCAGACAGAAATCCTGCTAGCTACATGGGAGCAGTTTTAGTGAAAGGATTTTTATTTTCTTGCTGGAAGACAAATTTTTTTGTAAGACTATGAATGTTTGCTCAGATTGATGAAGAGAGTTCTAGGTTACAGTAACCACTGAAATAAACATATTTGGCTATTCACAGTCTGTCTAGTGTCAAAAGCTATTTTTGTCAGGACCAGAGTATCCTCTGCAGTGGTTGTGCTCTGGCAGGAGAACCAGTAAGCCAAAGTTACTAGATATGAAGCTATGACTGGTTATGTTAGCATCAAACCCCTAAAGCTACCTTTGCCTGATGATCCTCTGGATGTATGTTTGCACTGGCACCCAGGGTCAGCCAGGTGCTTACTGGCCTGTATCATGTACATCACTTCCTCTCTCTGATGGATTTTTAAGTTTTACAGGCTTTTGGAGTATATGTTTGAGGCAGTATTTATTTCAGAGAGACATTGCTTGTAATATTACTCTCAGCTTTGAAGGTTAAAAAAATCTAAGCCTTTATCTACCAGTGAGTTCAAGATGTGTTCAGACCTATTGTCCTGCACAGAGGATTTATTCTTTATTCTTACAGCCTCCATGTGTAGCTTGAGTTTGCAGGAGCAGGTCATACTTGCTTATGTCAGAATGTGCAAGAAAGTAAAGGATGAGGTACTAATCCTGATGGTTTTCCAGAAATGTTAAGCAATAAAATGTTAGGCCCAAAAGACAGCTTGCTCTTCTTTCTATTTCTCTTAGCATATAAAAAGGAGAATTTGAATGTTTTTGAGATCTGACACTTGGGATTACAGCCACAACAAATAGTTCAGTTTCAGACCTAGAAACCTAACCCAACCTGTGTATAGTAAGAAACACAAACACAGTGCCATTGTACACAAGTTAAACTGTACAAAACTGGTTTTCTTTCTTAATTAACCTTCACCTGACATGTTCTTTAATTATTGTTTTCCTTGTTGGATTTTCAGCCTCACTGAACCCTTTAAACTTCTTGCTTCCACTAAATCAATATCAGCTATTTTATGGTGCAGAGCTGGTTTATCCAGTTATGAAGACTGTTTGCTAAATTTCTTCTTTTTATTTTAAATTATTTATCCTGTCACATTCCTGCAGATTTAGAAACCTTTTGTCTGTGATTTATTGTGCTCTTTTTTAAGGGCAACAAAGTGGAATTTCACTTGTCAGTAAATGATTTTGCTCTGTATTTTGCACTTCTCCAATAGGGTGCAAATATTTACAGAGAAGAGCTCATGCATGTGAGAATATGAAAGGAGATTATGGTTTTGCAGGCAGGATAAGCTACATTGCCTTTGCAACAAGATAAGAGTAAAGTAAGGTAGGCTCTGCCGTAGCCAGCCATGGGCTTGGCTTGTTCTGAAACAGCTGTGAAGCAGATGAAGCCCAGAGTGGTTAAACAGTCTAACATACAGCACAAGGCTGCAGTGTGCACACTGGCAATCACTGCAGAATTGCTGCACAACGCCTGTCTGCACCTTTGCCGAGGAGAGAGTTGCTCATACTTTTCTCTGGGATGGGACTCAGATAAACCTGCACACAGGGAGCAATGGTGGGGAGAGGATAAACATCATTCTGTGGTGGAGCAGCAAAGAGCGGAGGAAGGGTGGTTTGACATCTTCATCTGTCAATGGAAGATAAGATGAAGTGATATGAAGAGTCTCTGTGGTTTGGAAATCAGCAGCTGCAAAGAAAGATGCTAAACACAAAGCATGAGGAAACTGAGGCATGGGCAGGGCCTTCTGCTTATTACTTAGATTATTTCTACTACAGTAAATAAGAATAATTATTTTTAAAAGTGGTTACAACACTTGTGTGTGTGTACCTTTGTATTTATGAGAGGTATGGGTTGGAGTTGCCAATCTGGTTGGATGTCCAGAGAAAAATATGGCTAGTCTTTGTGTCCCCAGAAGAGCATTGCTATTTTCCAGTGTGTAGGGTGGCTCTGTGGATCTGAATTCTTAGCAGGTTTGTAAGTCAGGGTCCCAAGCCTCAGAGCAGCACAGGAGAGCCAGCCTAGAGCTGTCAGTATGCTGAGTAATAAGACATGGAACAGCCTGACTGTATAGTGAGAATTATATGAGCAAGGTCCTGTGCATATAGCTACAACAGGATTTGTGTGAAACTAAAAGTATATGTAAATAAGAATCAGACGACTTAGTGTCCTTTAAACCATCTGTTGGTTTAAGTAATTTTATTGGAAAACCTTGCTCAAAAGTTTTGGGAGCTTCAAGTACTGTACATTCAAATATTTTAAAAGGTAATTTCAACTCATATATTTCCCATTGTCTGCTTTAATTTTAGTACTGTTAAACATTTTAAGAGTAATGTCATTCCAAAAAATGTAAGATGTGCTTGCTGACAGTTTAGAAGTTAGTGAGAGGAAAAGGGGAAGACACATAAAAATACACACAGAATAGAATCACATAAACCTTTTATTTTGTGTATTTGTGTATGCATGTATCCTTTGAAACTTTTCACTATATATCATTTCTTGTCCTAGTCTATAGATGACCATCAAGTTGGCCTGCAGGAAGACAGTATGTAGATTTAAAGCTGCTGGAGATCTGACAGCTATTTAAAATTATCCATATACTTGTGATCAAGTCACCCATGTGTTTGGATTTAGATTGGACTATATGTGAAGATGATCCCAATTAATCAATTGCTGTGTTTCAGTATTTATACTACAGCACTACTCTCTCTCAGCATTGAGTTTGTGCTTCTCTTGTTTTACAGGTTTTAGGGAGCAAGCCAGAGCTGCCTGAGTGTGATGATGAAGATGATGAGCGGGCAGATATTATAAACAGGAGAAGCGCTAAACTATATATGGCAAGTTATTTATGTACCTACTTATTTAGTTTAGTTAGGTACACTCAATACTGTTTGTGCATTCATTCATCTCTCGTATTGGAATTCTGGCTTCATTTACAGAACTGTTTTGTTAGTTGATTTGCAGGCAATGGGCAAGTCAATCAAGACAGCACAGGTAATTTGAGGGGAAAAAATGGATTATAATCCTGTTGACTCAGGAAACAAGTGAAGCATGGCCTTTGAACCACTCAATGTGGGGCAAAGAAGAATAAACTTGTCTTAAATGAAACTGTATTTCCCGTCTTGATTTTAACAGTGAGGGGTTTAATAGTCATACATTATTTAGTTATTTTTAGCAGAGTTTGAGAGATAGTTATATTTTATATATATAAATCCAAAAGGAGTTTGAATGCAAAAATTCCTTTATTTTGCAAGGCCCTTTTCCTCCTTCTTCACCTGCTGTGGCTTAGCACTGACTAGAACAGTGCAATTGCCACTGCCAGAAAAATTACCTGTAAACTAAATGGATTAAATATTTACTCCATTTAAATCAGTGTAAGAGTTATGATTACATTCAGTAAAGTTATGATTTTTCCTCATGTTATGCTAGGCATACTGCTTTTTCCTAGAAGAGGCATAAAGTCTGTTCTTTGAACTAACAATACAGTATCTTACACATACACAAGGCTACAAAACGATTTCTTTTTCTGGAAAAGAAAGAAAAAAAAAATGCCGAGAAAAAAAAAATGCCTGCAGTACTTCCAGGCCTGTGTTCCTGTGTTTTCTCTCTCTTTCTCTTTTTTTTTTTTTTTTTTTTTTTTTTTTTTTGTCTTTTTCCCCATAGGTCCCCTATATTTCATAGTCTCTCAATTGAGAAAAGAAGAAAAGAGAAGTATTTGTCCAAGGGGGATGTTTTTAATGAAATTTAGAAAGTACTTTACCTTCTCCCCTCCCAATAAAAAAATGCTACTTCCTCCTGAAGACTGCAAGAGTATTTTTTCTTTTTTACAAGCTGTCATTGGCATTGAGATCTGGTCCTTTGTCTTCACTTTGTGCTCTAGCTCATGCAAAGTGGCTGCCTTGTGTGACACAAAAGAATCTCTTACTGGCTTACAATGTATTTTCTTCCCCGTAGTCACTTAACAATAAGGGTTTGGTCAACAAGTGGCAACACTGACAGCACCAGGTGCTACTGGATCCCCATGTGTGTGACCTTTCAGGTGCCATCTACAGTAGCTTGGAAGCTGCTGTGAGGTGTGACTGGGTGAGTCACTCCCGCCGCAGCTCGTGCATCCCACAGACCGCAGCAGGGTGGGGCCACCTCTCTCCTGCCTTTTATGTGGTTCTTCCCTTACCCACATGCATGGCTGGGGTTTACAAGAAGCCTGTATGAGGTGTTCATTGTTACAAGACCATTTTTAGACCTTGTTGTCTGTGTGCTGGGTTTAGTTCCCATTATTCATTCCATTCTTGAAAAAAAAACCCTGGCATGTATTTATAACAGGTTCAGGGGAAAAAAAAAAAAAAAAAAGAAAAATAGAAGAAGAAGAATAAAAAAAAGACCTGTATGTATGATCAGGACCACTGTAGTAAAACAGTACTTGAGAAGAGTGCTCGCAGTGAATTTTGGAATCCTGTGAACTCTCTGAAAATGGTGTGGATAGCTAATAAATTCTTATATGTAGTGAGTAGTGAGACCAGGATCCAACAGTCTCAGTAAAATTAAGACTACATCTCCCTCTATCGGATGTAAAATGAAATGAAACAAAATCGTTAGTCTACTTTATCTTTTAGCAGTGCAAACATTTCATGCAGCTATTTATATAGGAATTTTATAGCTATTTATATAGGTGACTGATTCTTATTAAAATTTTGGGAGTAGAAATGTGTGTGTTTATAAAAGCCAGAGTTGATATAAATTTGAAATTACTGCTTTCTTAGGTATCAGATGCAAGTGGATCCATGAAAGTGTCCTTGGTAGCAGAGGAAAACCCCTTCTCCATGGCTATGCTTTTGTCTGAGGAGTGCTTCATTTTGGACAATGGTGCTGCAAGGAAGATCTTTGTGTGGAAAGGTAAGAGATCACTTCTGTTTCTAATGCGGAAGCAACATGGACATAGCTAAGGAGTTAATGCCCTCAAAACACTAGGAAGCATTTCATACTGTCTGGACACAGTATCCTGAACACAGGTCTTCCTTGGTGTGGTCAGTAGACAAGGATTGCTCTTGTGAGTAAAGGCCTCAAGACCAAGTCCTGTCTATGGATCCTGGCTATTTTTGAGTGATCTGTAAGCCTGGCTGCTTGAATGCTTATTTAATCACAGTTATAGAGCAAACAAACAATCCTAAGAACTTTGTATATTGCCATCAAATCCTCATCTTCTGGGATAAAATCTGGACACTGAAGGTTTGATAATAAGTAGATACTATATTTCCATATATTACTCCACAGAGGTGTGAAATTGAAAGGTAGAGTGTCCCAGGCATCAGCTAAAAACAGAAGCTTGCATATACTTCAATTGTTCTTTTTTTCTTGTGTTTCTCTGTGGTATCATCCATGCTTGTAGAAGTGTTTGTAAATACTTTCATTGAACATTTCCCAGGGGAATAATGCTATTGGGGAATTAAGTCTAAACACCTTATAGCTGGATTTTTGTGGTGATGCAATTGTATCCAGCGCTGAGTATCTCCTCATTTTTTTTCCGTCTGAGGCAGTATTAATTATTCTGTTGCAATATTTTTACCATGTGCAATAGCAAATAATTAATTGATGCTTTTGTCAAACTGCTGAAGTCAGTCCAGAAAGCATTGTAAGCATTTGGTTTTAAAACTTCATTTGCAGTTAGGGGAGCATCCTTTAAAGGAAAGCATTTTGGGAGCACTGTGCTCAGATGACGTAAGGTCTACCTGACCCTTGGTTCCTGGTTTTCACTCTCTACCTGGTAGCTCCTAGAAGAACCAAACTGATAGGATCATAGAATCATAGAACTGTTCAGGTTAGAAAAGACCCTTGGGATCACCGAGTCCAACCATCATCCCTACTCTACAAAGTTCTCCCCTAAAACATATTCACCAACACTACATCCAAATAACCCTTAAACACAACCAGGGTTGGTGACTCAACCACCTCCCCGGGCAGCCTATTCCAGTGTCTAACCACTCTTTCTGTGAAGATTTTTTTTCTTAATGTCCAGTCTAAGCCTCCCCTGTTGCAGCTTGAAGCCATTCCCTCTTGTTCTGTCGCTAATTACCTGTGAAAAGAGACCAGCACCAACCTCTCTACAATGACCTTTCAGGTAGTCGTAGAGACTGATGAGGTCTCCCCTCAGCCTCCTCTTCCTCAAACTAAACATTCCCAGCTCCTTCAAGTGTTCTTCATAAGATTTATTCTCTAGTCTCTTCACCAGTTTTGTTGCCCTCCTCTGTACTCACTCCAGCACCTCGATATCTCACTTGAATTGAGGTGCCCAAAACTGGGCACAACACTCCAGGTGTGGCCTCACCAGTGCTGAGTACAGGGGGACAATCACCTCTCTACTTCTGCTGGTCACACTATCTCTAATACAAGCCAGGATGCCATTGGCTTTCTTGGCCACCTGGGCACACTGCTGGCTCATATTCAGCTGCTTGTCAATTAGAACTTCTAGGTCCATTTCTGCCAGACACTTTCCAGCCACACTTCCCCAAGCCTGGATCATTGCTTGGGCTTGTTGTGGCCCAAGTGCAGGACCCGGATCAGCATGAAATAAATAAACTATGGTTTAGGCCCTTTGAATGCGGCCCTCTGTGCTCCTCTGTGCATCCTAACTTTGCTGCTGTTGGTAACCAACAGCATAATTCATGGAAAAAAATTCATTAGTCTGTGAGTCTCACCCCTGTACTGGGAGGCTGCAGTTACCATCTCTGCTGGAAATCTTGAGACCACTAAGCTCAGGAGTGTGAATTACTTCACTAATAGTCTCATTCAAAATAGAATACAATGAATAGCTTATCAGATCATCTTATTAGACCGAGAGGTCTTTGGAATATAGTTATTGACAGCCAGCTGGGACACAGCCCTGATACACAATATCACTCCATGGTGACTTTCAGAGATGTCTGACACTGAGCACGGCTGAACAAGTTGAAATGCATGGGAAGGGGAAAGCCCAGGCAGACAAAATGGGAGTTTCTTTCACTCAGACTGTGGCACTGCCTGAAGAATGGAAGGCAGTTCTGGACAGCAGCTTTATTTACCATATTGCAGCCCAGCAAGGGGAGATTCAGAGCAAAGAGCCAGGGTGTTATTGTACCTGAAACCAAGCAGATATTATGAACATCATTTTTTTATAGAAAGAAACACACGAAACAGAAAACAATGGCCATTTTATTTTATTTGAACTGTTTTCAAAACCACTGAGGTGCTGTTTTGGCCACTCACCTTGGTGTGAATTCTATTGCTTACGTTACATCCATTTTGTGTTTGGACAAGACTGAGGCAAAAGCAACGTCAAAGAGAACCTGTCTCAAGGACATACTGTTTTTGCAGGATCTGTGAGCTCATTGCCCTTTCTCATCTATTGTTATCCTTCTTTTTTAACCAGGCAAAGATGCTAACCCACAAGAGAGAAAAGCTGCCATGAAGAATGCTGAACAATTCATACAGCAGATGAATTATCCTGCCAACACACAGGTGCGATCTTTTTATTACATTATACCAGGAGAGCATGAGCTCTGATAAAGAATTTGTTTTCAAATAAGCCAAAAAAAAAAAAGTTTTTTAAGGGCTTATACATAAAGCAAATATTTCACTAACCTGTGATTCAGAAAAGTTTCCATTTGAGTATCTGTGTCAAGTTTTTTCCCATTACATGTGTCATTCTTCATTTCAGATTCAAGTCCTTCCCGAAGGAGGAGAAACGCCAATTTTCAAACAGTTTTTCAAAGACTGGAAGGATAAAGATCAAAGTGATGGCTTTGGCAAAGTGTATGTCACAGAGAGAGTGGCTAAAATTGAGCAGATTGAATTTGATGCTACCAAGTTACATGAGTCTCCACAAATGGCTGCCAAGCATAACATGGTAGATGATGGTTCTGGGACAGTAGAGGTAATTCCTGAGTTCTTTAAAATTGTGTATCAACTGCCTATTTTATTCTGTTACTTGTAATGGGATAAGCTGCTACTCATATGTTTTGCCATTCTACACTCATGTATAGAGTAAAACTACATTAATAGTGTTCTTTTTCCCTAGTGTGTCTGTAAATTAGCCTGGATTTGGAGAGGAAAAGATGGCTGTACAGTCTTTTTAGACCTATCCATATCATGCTGCAGGAATATCTTTGGACTGCACAGAGGTGGTTGGCATTGCACCAACACAGCCTCTTGAATACAGGTCTGCATGTTGGGATTCTGGGAGAAAAAGAAGGGACAAATACATACAGTTGCATCAGTCTATTTTCCTGGTTTCCAATCTCGTACTTAGAATCATCATATCATAGAATGGTTTGGGTTGGAATGGACCTTAAAGATAATCTAGTTCCAACCGACCTGCATGGGCAGGGACACCCTCCACTAAATCAGGTTGCTCAGGGCCCCATCCAATCTGGTCCTCAACACTTCCAGGGACAGGGCTTCCACAACTTCCCTGGGCAACCTGTTCCCATGTCTCACCACCCTCACACTAAAGAATTTCCTCCTAATGTCTAACCTAAATCTCCCCTCTTCTAGTTTTGATTCATTACCTCTTGTCCTCTCACTGCAAGCCCTGAAGGGAGCCTACAGGAAAGCTGGGGAGGGACTTTTTTCAAGGGCCCTTTGTTTTCCACATGCTTTAGCATCAGGAGGATCTGCTCCATGATATTGCCGGGCACAGAGGTGAAATGGACTGGTCTATAGTTCCCTGCATATTCCTTTATTTTCCTTCTTGAAAATGGGAGTTATGTTTCCCCTTTTCCAGTCAGTGGGAATTTCTCCAGACTGCCAGGTCTTTTCAAATATGATGGACAGAGGCTTTGCAACTTCATTGGCTTGTTCCTTCAGGAACTGTGGACAAATCCTGTAAAGTCCCATAGACTTATGCACCTTCAGGTCCTTCACATGGTCATGAACCTGCTTTTCTCCTACAGTGGGGAGATCTTCCTTTTCAGAGACCCTGCCTTTGTCTTCTCTAACTTGGGTTGTGTGAGGAGAGCTTTTGCCAATGAAAGCTGAGGCAAAGTAGTCATTGAGTACCTCAACCTTGTTTATGTCCTGCATGGCCAGGTCTCCAGTTTCCTTCTGAAGTGGGCCCACAGAAGATGGACTTGGGATGGTCCATAGGCTTGAGCCAAAGCATCTTTGATCTGAATAATTTTTTTGCTGTATAACGTTAGCAGTATGTTACTGGAGAGCAATTGTTAAATGAACTGGGCTGTAGTGAATCGAATAGGAAGAAACATGCCTAACAAACAGCCTGCTATCTGACTACAGCGTGCCTCTCTCAAATGGTATGATAGTTCTGTGATGAATCCTAATGTATTGCTGTTCATGTCATATTAACATCTGAAAATGCTAAGAAAGTAAGTTCAACAGACATTATGAGGTGATCATGTGGCATTAAAGCATCAAGACAAAGAAAAGTTTACTGCAGTGGTTTATCAATGGTCATTATTATTTCATTCAGTGGGTGCAGGGTGTACCTACTTCATAAAGAATTCTTCCTGGTATTATTTTGCAAAATTTGGGAACAGAGACAGAGGTCACTCATGGGATGACACTGTTAAGTTGCTTCTTGAAGAGCCTCAGGATGAAGTTCAGCATTCTTCCGTGATTTCTATTTCCCCAGATCTGGCGTGTGGAAAGCAGCGGCAGGGTTCCTGTGGGACCTGAGACATATGGACAGTTCTATGGTGGTGACTGCTACATTATCCTCTATACTTACCCTAAAGGGCAGATCATCTACACATGGTATGTTTGGTTGCCTTTGCACAGACCTCCAGCATGTGGATAGTATTTTATGCTGACTTTTGTTTACTGTGTGTTTGTCATGCAGTGTAAGCTCTAGATTATTTTGAAACTGGACTTAACCATTGTCTTTCTCCTTGTCTTCCTCAGGCAAGGAGCCCATGCTACAAAAGATGAACTGACTGCATCTGCATTTCTGACTGTTCAGCTGGATCGCCAATTCAATGGTCAGGCTGTGCAGGTTAGAGTGTTTTGGATAAAATTCAACAGAGCATCCAACCTCTGAAAGGGGGGTTAATGGTTGAAGACTGGGAATATAAACTGCTTGTGGTCTGTATTGAGCCAAGTACTGTGGGCTCCTTTTAAAGCCACCAGAGATTTCCCATTTGAATAATCCTTTCTGAATGTAGATGTGCAAAAGAACACAGATATAACACAACTTAAACCTGTGTTTTCTTTCCTTCAACTTTCACTGTCTAAAATTTATGTTTTAGTCTGAAGGATAAGATCTTCCCAGGCAACTCACTCTGAGTAATCTGTGTGAACTGCCCTTTCTCCTTTTGATTATATAGGAAGCTGTGATGTTTAGCCCAAACAAAACACCTGTCTTTAAGAGGGCCAAAACTGTGAGACATGGAAGCCACATGACAGCCAGAAGGGCAGAGCCTGGCGGAACTGTGCCACATGATCTGGCTTGACCCTGCCATAGCAGGGAACCTAACTTGGATTTTCCCATCATATGGTGTTTGCAGCTCCATGAAAGCAGGAGATGCATCCTCACTTGCAGAAATGGGGTGGGCAAGGCAAGGTGCAGGACATTGGCAGCTAAAAGGTGTGAGGAGATAAGCTAGTCCTAGCATGACTAGGGTGTGTGCTCTCCTTTCATCACTAGTGAGGAGTGGCGGGTAGGTGAGGTGAGAGGTCCCCTCCTTTCACAGAAAGGCTAGAGCTGGAACATGACTGGGGACAGGCAGAGATTTTCTAGGCAGCAGAAGATAATTCTGTGATTCCCATTTCTTAATTACTGAAATAAAGGGCTTCAGCTACCCACTAAGGTACAGTTACTTTAGATGACAGGCCATACTTTTATCTATTAATCAATTATTATTTATAATTGAAATTACATTAAAGAAGGATTAGAAGACTTCTAGGTAATTTACTCCTTGAAATATTCCCAACATATGTTCTTTATTCGGACAGAGTTCAGCACAATATGATCCTGGCTCATAATTAAGGCCAACACTAACAGTAAAGTAATGATAATATTACTACTAACAGCTGCAATAATAATGTGCTTTAAAAGCCTTTTATATTAAAGCTGAAGGAGGTCCATCTCGCTCCAGTGGACATGACACTTAGAAGTAATTTTAGCCTGCAATGAATTGAGAAATACGTATATGTGTATTTATACCTATGTGTATATACACACACATGCGTATATGTGCATTTATATCATTTATATGCGTGTACATGGCTACCTAGAGTATGTATTACCTGTGCTTAACTTCTGTGTTGGCTTTATTTGAAAGGTTTACATGTACTATGTCGTGGTCACTAGATGGCACTGCAGTACAAGTGACTTCCTAAAAGTCATTCCCTTGTTTTTCAGGAGTGTTTCCCGCAGCAGGGCGGGTTGTTTTTCCTGAGTTGTGGGAGATTTTTTTGGCATTTGGAAAACCCTGCCACAGTTTGGCACCTACAAGCACACGTGTCCTAGGATATCCCTATCAGGCAACTGTGCCAGTTTGTCTGTCCAGTGGTGGGACAAGCAACAGGCAACTCCTGCTGCCCAGCACTGCCCTGCCACTGGGCTTCCCCGGCTCCAGCTGCCCCAGCCTCACCGGGTTGGGGCTCTGTTTCTCTTCCTCAGCTGGCTATGCAGTGTGTCTCAGTCCCCGTTTTCCCCCTTTCTGGCGTGAAAGGTAGAGATTCGTAGCCCTCTGCCTCAGCAGATGGTGCTGTTATAAAGGAAGAAAAAATGGTTGTACACAAGTAACTTTTATCATACATCAACCTAAAAATAGTTGTTTTTCGTAACTCAGTGATTTTCTGAGATTGCAATATCATCTTTTGCATCTGTAATGGAAGGTCGTGGGGAGCTACAGGCCTGTCAGCCTGACCTCAGTATCAGGGAAGATTAGGGAATGGTTAATCTTGAGTGCACTCACAGCATATGCAGGACAACCAGGCAATCAGGCCCAGTCAGCAGGGGTTCATGCACGGCAGATCCTGCGGAACCAACCTGATGTCCTTCTATGATCAGATGACCCAGCTAGTGGATGAGGGAAAAGCTGTGGACTACCTAAAATCTACCTGGACTTTAGTAAAGCCTTTGAAACTGTTTCCCACAGCATTCTCCTAGAGTAGCTGGTGGCTTATGGCATAGACAGGTGTACTGTTTCTTGGTTAAAAACTGGCTGGATGGCCAAGCCCAGAGAGTTGTAGTGAATGGGGTTGGATCCAGATGGTGGCCAGTCACAAGTGGTGTTCCCCAGAGCTCTGTTCTGGGGCCAGTCTCATTTAATACCTTTATCAGTGATCTGGACAAGGGTACCCTCAGTAAGATGGCAGATGATACTAAGTTGGGTGGAAGTGTTGATCTGCCTGAGGGTTGGACAGCTCTACAGAGGGTCCTGGACAGCCTAGATTAACAGGTTGTGGTCAATTGTATGAGGATCAAAAAGACCAAATCCTGGGTCCTGCACTTCAGTCACAACAACTTCAGGCAATGCTACATTCAGGTTTGGGGAAGGGTGTCTGGAAGGCTGCTTAGAGGAAAAAGATCTGTGGGTGCTGGTTGACAGATGGCTGAATATGAGCCAGGAGTGTGCCCAGGTGGCCAAGAAAACAAATGACATCCTGGCTTGTGTCAGAAATAGTGTGGCCAGCAGGACTAGGGAAATGATAGAGTCACCATCTCTGGAAGTGTTAAAAAATGTGTAGACATGGCATGTCAGCACATGGTTTATTTAGCATGATGGTGTTGAGTTCATGGTTAGACTTGATGATGTTGGAAGTCTTTTCCAACCATAATGGTTCTATGATTCATTTTTGTCATCCATGTTATCCTCTGCAAGATAGATTTATGCTCATCTTTTTAATCCTCTTGCAGGTAAAACACATACAGAAATAATGAACAGGATGAAAATCCAATCAGTTCTGCTTAAATACAAGGCATCTAAACTTTCAAGATACTTTTTCAGGGGAATGAAGTCATTCTGTAAAACTCTAAGAAATGACAGTTCTTTTGAAAAAGAGTAATCTTCTTATTACAGTAGATAGCAGCCATTTTTAATCAGCTAAGCATTATGTTAGAAGTTTGAATCTTGTCTTTTTGTCACCATGACTGACAAAAAAATCTCACAAATGCTCTAACTTTAATGTGTCTGGGACTATATTTTTAGATCTTCTCAGCTTGCCACTTCTCATTTGTGCTAACATACTTAGCATTTTTGGCTAACGTCCCTTATGCTGTTCAACAAAGACCAAAAATATCTGCCTGTGTCCTTTTGTTTCTCTTACTGCATTTCTTCACATATGTACAGATTCGAGTCAGCCAAGGCAAAGAGCCTGCACATTTACTGAGCTTGTTCAAAAACAAACCACTCATTGTCTACAAAGATGGGACATCCAAGAAGGAAGGTCAGAAACCTGCTCCACCCACACGACTCTTCCAAGTTCGCAGGAACCTGGCAGCCATTACAAGGATTGCAGAGGTAAGGTCACCTGCAAAGTGAACCAACTATTCCACATGGAAAATGGTAATCAGCCATGAGCCATCTAATTAAGCTTGTTGGGCAGTCCCATCTGGTAGGAATACAGAACTCCAAATACATTGTTCTATGTGACTAACCCATCTCATAAATCAAGGAAAACATGCTGTAACTGGCTGCAATAGTCTACATCTTTCAGAGAAGAGTGTAAGAAAAGGTGAAGTGAACATGCAGCTGACAAAGAATAGACAAAAAATCAGCAATCCTTAAGAGGCAGGCTTTCCTACTGCCAAGTAGTTCTAACTTTTGCCCTTCAAGTCAGTTCCCTGTCTCAAGTTAATCACAGAATGGTAGGGGTTGGAAGGGACCTTGAAAGATCATCTAGTCCAACCCCCCTGCCACAGCAGGATGACCTAGAGTAGGTCACACAGGAATATGTCCAGGTGGGTTTTTAATGTCTCCAGAGAAGGAGACTCCACAACCTCTGTGGGCAGCCTGTGCCAGTGCTCTGTCACCCTCACAGGGAAAAAGTTTTTCCTTATGTTTATGCAGAACCTTCTGTGCTCCAGCTTGCACCCGTTGCCTGTTGTCGTATCATTGGACATCACTGAGAAGAGCCTGGCTCCGCTCCTGACACTCACTCTTTACATATTTATAAATATTAACGAGGTCACCCCTCAGTCTCCTCCAAGATAAAGAGACCCAGCTCTCTCAGCCTTTCCTCATAAGAGAGATGTTCCACTCCCTTAATCATCTTTGTGGCTCTGCACTGGACTCTTTCAAGCAGTTCCCTGTCCTTGAGCTGAGGGGCCCAGAACTGGACACAATATTCCAGATGTGGCCTCACCAATGCAGAATAGAAGGGGAGGAGAACCTCCCTTGACCTACTATCCACACCCCTTCTAATACCCCCCAGGATGCCATTGGCCTTCTTGGCCACAAGGACACATTGATGACTCATGGTCATCCTTCTGTCCACCAGAACCCCCAGGTCACTTTCCCCAATGCTGCTCTCCAACAGATCAGTCCCCAGCCTATACTGGTACATGGGGTTGTTCTTTCCCAGATGCAAGACTCTACACTTGCCCTTGTATTTCACTACATTTCTCCCTGCCCAACTCTCCAGCCTGTCTAGGTCTCACTGAATGGCAGCACAGCCTTCTGCTGTGTCACCCATTCCTCCTAGTTTTGTGCCATCAGCAAACTTGCTGACATTGCGCTCTGTTCCCTCATCTGAGTTGTTGATTAATATATTGAATAGTACTGGTCCCAGTACCGACCCCTGAGGGACTCTACTAGACTCTGTCCTGTTGACCAAAAATCTCTGACTTCTGTACTTCAACCAGTTCACAGTCCACCTCACTACCCTGTCATCCAGACCATACTTCCTCAGTTTAGCTGCAAGGATGCTGTAGGAGACAGTGTCAAATGCTCCACTGAAATCAAGATAAACCACATCCACTGCTCTACCATCATCTATCCACCTGGTTATGTCCTCATAAAAGGCTATCAAGTTGGTTAAACATGATTTCCCTTTGGTAAAACCATGTTGACTGCTCCTAATGACCCTCTTATCCCAACAACCCCTCTGTGCCTAGAGACAGCACCAAGGATAAGTTGTTCCATCACGTTTCCAGTTATGGAGGTGATACTGACAGGTCTGTAGTTACCCATGTCCTCATTCTTACCCTTTTTGAAGACTGGAGTGACATTTGCTTTCCTCTAGTCCTCAGGCACCCCTCCTGTTCCCCCTGGCTTACCAAAGATGATGGATAGTGGCCTAGCAAAGAGTTTTGCCAGCTCCCTCACCACCCCCTGGTGCATCCCATCAGGACCCATGGATTTATGGATTTCCAGATTGCTTAATTGATCTCTAACCCAGTTCTCATCAACCAAGGCAAACTCCTCCTTTATCCTGACGTCCTTACTCCTCATTTACCCTGTCACAGATAGAACCAGGACACACAACCCAGGACAGATCTCAGTACATTCTAGTTGCTCTCTCACATAAGTTCTTCTCTAATTTATATCGGTATAAATCCAGGGAAGAATTGAAGAAAAAAAAAGCATAGATAATGAACATCTATCTACACATTTTATGTAAACATGCAAAATAGCAATCACTCTCTTTGAAAATATAAAGAATAAAACACTTTCTTTCTTGATCTAGGTTGATGTTGATGCAACGTCACTTAACTCTAATGATGTCTTCGTTCTGAAACTGCCAAACAACTCTGGCTACACCTGGGTAGGAAAAGGATCAAACAAAGAAGAGGAGCAAGGAGCTCAATATATTGCCAGCATTCTTAAATGCCAGAGTGCTAAGATTAATGAAAGCCACGAACCCGGTTAGTATAAGGCCATGTAGATGCTAATGGGCAGCTGAGAATACACAGCTGCGTGGAAATACAGCATATGCTCAATCTCTCCCTCTGAAAATCCAACCTGACATTTTACCATGGAGATCTATCCAGATCTGGCTGATGCACAAGCAGTGCAATGCCCCGGAAGTCTATAGGACAGCAACAGGAGCTGCAGAGCAATGTGGTCCTTTCTTTATCCTGAGTGCCTAGTAAGAGAGAAAGACATAATACATTGCTTTTTCTAGGTGTGCAAGTGGTATATTTATTATTATTTCAACAAACTGTAGGAAAAACTGTAAGAAAATGCAGCCATCTTGGAAGCAGAAAAGAAGATACTGTTTGAGGATTTTTGAAACAGTATCTAACAAGCTAAACCATCAAATTTTTAATCCACTGCTAAATAATTGATGTATTGTGTATTTCAGAGGAATTCTGGAAAGCACTTGGAGGTAAAAAAAAATATCAGACTTCATCACAGCTCTCGATAAAGGCTGAAGATCATCCCCCTCGCCTATATGGTTGTTCTAATAAGACTGGCAGATTTATTGTAAGTATATGAGGGATACTTTCCTCTCAGTGTAATTACTTATTTTCTATTTTCCCTTGGGAATCATCAGACACTAAATGAATTTGGGGATCTAGCTTAATTAGCCATGCTTGACAAGAACTAGAGAGTTGAGGTTTGGTGCTTTACATCAAGCCAAACGCAAAGGGTGGACAGCCTGCTCCAGCCTGGGACTAGAGTTTTGCAGACCCAAAAAGATAAGGCGTTTGCCCAGTCAAAACCACTTGTGTTCTGGCAGAGCATTGCCAGACTGCTGTCATTTCACTGAGAAAGTACAGGTCAGTGCTTCGCCCCTTACCTGTTTGATAGTGGTAGTGAGGAAAAGAAATATTCCTTGCCAGAAATCCCTAGAAGTCTGAAATTTTCCATAGAGATTTCAGACATGTAATTATGCCTCAAAAGTATTGGCCTGTGCTCAAGGAGGTAGGAATACCTGTTTCCTTTGCAGAAATACCCAGAGCTCTGTGCTGGGTATTAAGCCTGTGATTCAGGCTTAATTACTTACCATATTCTGTGAGGGCAACACTGTGTCACCATTTGGCAAGGATGTACTCATTTTTAGGTAGGGGACACAGCTGGTTACCATCTCTGCAGTCTCCTTAAGTCTCCATTCATTTGGAGAGGGATAAATCAAATAGGATCCATTAATATGGACTTTAAAATCTTATGAGTAGTAAAGTGTATTCTTCTAACAAGCTTCTAAAACACTCCTGTGAAATACAGTAACAGGAACCAACCTCTATAATAGTCTGCTGGGAGCTATGCACTTGTTTGTTGTTTGTTTTAAATTCCCTCCAAGTTCTGTGAAATCCCCTTTTTTCTGTATCCAGTAACAGAATCACCACTGTTAGAGCTCACCAGAACAGGTAGGTCAGGTCACTTGGACCCTCTGGCCACCATAACACAGGGTGAGAAGAACAAATGTCTTTTGCACCATCTGCTTACCATCTCTTTAGCACTCCTACATAATCAAGTATAGCCAAACCCTTGATAGTTCTTTGAAAGTAGAGGGCTGACCACTAGCTACATTATTTGTCCTTCTCATACAGAATAACATTAAACTGCTTTCCCTGCTGCCTGCACATCCTTGGAAGAAGCAAGCAGTGTGCCTTTCCTTTGAGGCTTAATTCTCAATGGCTTAGTCAACTGTAGTGTCCCATTGTCAAGTGACTGGAAAGCTTGCATGGAGGTTTATTTCATCACTGAGCTCACCCACTGCAAACCAAAACACTTTATTTTCCTTATTCATGAATGTAAGTGGCATGACTGTGTCAGTTGATATCAGTTGATTGATTTAGTTTGCTTGGTACAAGGTGATCTATGGAAATTTCCCTGTCCGCTTCTGGCAGATCTCGATCCCAGCTTAACAACAGTCACAATTACAATGTGAAACCTTTGCCTCTCCTGAGGATATTCTATCAATTCTGATAAACTGAGAGCTGATTTTATAAGACATGCAATTATGTGATTTGTTTCCTTTCACTGAAACACCCTTGAAACATTAATCAAATCAGTTTAGGGCTTGACCCTTTAAAAGCAAGAAGAATTGCACACCAGCTTCTGGACTTATTCTTAAGTCTTCTTCTTTAAAGTTTCTTTGGCCTGTGCATAGTCAGAATATCTTTATAAATAAATTTCAAAAAACCCAAAACAACAAAACCACCTCAAACCCCCAAAACATATATCTTTTTTAGATCGAGGAGGTGCCAGGAGAATTCACTCAGGACGATTTGGCTGAAGATGATGTCATGTTGCTGGATGCTTGGGAGCAGGTAAGCTGGGTACCTGAGCACTGCTTCTTGTAGTAAAAATGATAATTTATTCTTAACCGCTTAGATCATAAGACGGGGGGAAAAATCATCTTTGTGAGAATGGAAGAGGTTTTGTTTTATTTAAATTATCCCAGTGGGAGCTGTATTTTTTGAGCTGTATGATGTGCTGATATGAACACACACGATTGATTTTCCAAGCACAGTGTGAGACTATGGGAGGCACTTCCCATTAGAACCAATGGAAGCTGCTAGAGTATAAGCCCTGGCAGTGTTCTGAAAGGTTCACAATAATGTTCTTGACTTTATCCCTAGCATTTATTATTTTTTTAAAGAAACGTACTGCATAAAAGGTATTCAGGAGCCACAAAATCCATGTAGCATCAGCACTTACAAAAAGTCTTACTAGAGAAGGGTACAAACACTAGACCCTGACACAGATTTTTGCAGAAGAACTGGGTGGAGGGTGACAGAAACAATCTCTGTCATTTCCCCAGGTTCATTGAAAATGTTGAGAGCTTTTTGGATAACAGGCAAACTTACTGTGGATGCAAAGGGCATATCTGTTTCTCATAGTACATTCTCTCTATCCTTTCTCTCCCCTTGGAGGGAAAGAGGAAGGAGGCCGAAGATCCTGTG
>NW_009952801.1:3810675-3823285 GCF_000747805.2 Chaetura pelagica
CTTTATTTCTCTTCTTCAGCCTAATGCTGAAGGAAAAAAAGGCCGAGGTTTTTGGAAACAAGAAGGAATATCCAAGGTCCATGTGTGAAAAAGTGGTGGGGAAAGGTGGGTGGAAGATCTGGATGGAAAGTAGTTGGGACATAATGACTCAGGTAAAAGGCAAGAAGTCCAGGACATGGAACTGGTTTCCAAAAGGATCCTTGACAAAAGAAAAAAACCCAAAACACCAAAATGTGAGGTTTGCAGATTTGAGGCTCTGGTTGTTGGGTTATTCAGTGGGTTATCTATCAGTTACCCTGGCAAGCACTGATCACAGGGCACAGGTGTTGATGTGCACACAGAGCTCAAACCATAGACAGCTCCTGTTCAGTGTTTTTATGTGCACCTAAAGAATTATTTCCTTGGCAAACTGTAAAAGACATCCATGGAAATGGTAATTATAATTCCTTCCATCAGCGTGCATAAAGGTCTGGCCTTCCAGTGTCAATAGAATGGAGAGATTTCAGAGGATAGAACTACAGTCTTCCACAAGGGAAAATGAATAATTAATTGTGTTGCTAAGAGCTGTGTATTTCTGCAGTCTTTTCATAATATATGTTCTCTCTCCTGGTGGAATCAAGTATTTTGTACTTTACCTGCTGTACACAAGATCCCCGTCACAACATGGAAGCTGTATCTTACTCTCCTCTGTTTTCAGATTTTTGTCTGGATTGGGAAGGATGCAAATGAAACTGAGCGACAGGAATCTGTTAAATCTGGTAAATCAAATCAATTTGGCAGAATTCTGAGGGGAGTAGCATTGATATTACTTAAAGAAGTGAAAAAGATAATGTAGAAGAAATCTAGTTAAGTTTACAGTGATTTAAGGTTACTGAGCTTATTAAGATTTAATTCTGGACAAGACTATTTTCTCCTTTAAATGTGCTCTAAAACTCATTGCATCTTTCTTACCTGTAAGTTTATGAAGGGTAAAATTAATCAAGATAGCATTACTAAGCTGCAGAGCCTCATAAAGAATGCACAGGAGAGATCCATGAAAAGAAACTGCACTGAAAAGAGAAAGAATGTAAAGGGAGATACCTATGGAGGAGTACCCTACACTAAAGTATATAGTTCAAGGAGTGCCAACAAATTCTCAAGTCTTTACACCCTTCACTGAGTTAAATTTAGAGGAGGAAATTCCAATTGCAGAACAAAACAAGAAAATTCACATGGAGTGCACCTCCTTGAAAAATCATGTATAATCTCTGGTGTGATTTCATGTAGCTTGTACAATGATGCTTGTACATCTGCACAGCACCAGCAAACACTTCCTCCTGTTCAAAAGCCAAAATCCAGCTGTATGGCAACAAACTGATCAGAGCAACAATCCCTCTGTATTAACATCATGGAAAATTCCTTCATTGGCAGCTGGAAGAAATCAGCAATTACCTGATCTTTTAACTGCTTTTGAAAGAGTTTAATTGAATACTATATTATAATAGCACTGGGTTCTTTCAGTTGGGCTTTTAATGTATATTTTATACCAAAGGAATGAACTAATATATTACATGTTTTATTTCCCCTCTGTTTTTAGCCAAACGATATATTGAAACAGATCCTTCAGGCAGAGATAAGGGGACCCCCATTGTAATTGTGAAGCAGGGGCATGAACCCCCAACATTCACAGGCTGGTTCCTGGCTTGGGACTCCAACAAATGGAAGAACTAATCTGTCCAAGGAGGCTTCAGCTTCAAGGCAAAGAATGATCAGAGCCCAACTACTTTCTAGTATTTTTAAGCATGAGTTTATGCAAAAATATGATGCATCTGTTGTTACACTTTCCCAAGCTTTGATGTATTCTGGTGAATAACATAGAAATTCTTTGCACTGGAAAGGATAAATGATACTTATAAACTGGTCAAATGGGGTGAGTGCAGTTTTTTATGTATTAAATAAGGAAGTGCTGCCAATACTCTGTTTAATCTAATGATTCTTCAAGCAGAATCTGTGGATCAGTTTCTTCTAATGTGCTCAAATGGGCAAATTCTGCCATCACTTAAAAATCCAAACTAATGCCAAAGAAATTCCTTTAGATTATGGTCAGCATATTAGTGTGCAGAATTTGGCCTGATAAAGGACTAATGCTACATCTGTTGAAAAGGTAGGGTTGGACATTATGTACTTACTAGTGCCATGCTCACTCACATTAAACTTCAGATGATGCCTGATCCAGAGTGGGGATCTTGTCTTGTAGGGAGAAGACGGGATGGGTATTTTGAGAAAGCTGTGCTTGGCATGTTTGTTTATCTTGTTAGTACATATATTTGGAACTTCAGACTGTAAGAATATGGCTGTAAGAAAATGGCTGTAAGAATATGAATGTTTTTTTGAGGAACTGACTAGCTCACTGCAATGAATTTTTCTGGATTTATCTCTGTGAACCACCTCCAGCTCCACAAGGTCTTTTTAACCAAACCTCTTGAACACATTCTAGTGCACTAGTGCTTTTAAATGGAAGCAGAAGTAACAGCTTCAAAAATACATAGTCTGCCTTAATGGGATTGCACTTAAGCCATATTTTGTCTTGGTTGCCTTACTAAGCAGTACTCAGTTCCTTTCCAGCATGCAAATTGCTCACCTTGTCAGGTGCAGGATGTGTTTCTACAACTATTCTATGCAGATCTTAGTCAAACATCAAGTACATCAAGCACAAGGATTAACCCCTTATTTCAGTAACATTCTACATCCTAGCACTTTGGAGTGTGAGCAGACACTAGAGATTATGGCCTCCTCTTTTCTCTCAGGCACAGTTCTTTTGTTGTCGTTTGTTGTGGGTTTTTTTTTTTTATTCAGGTGAATTTAAGAATACATTTTCATAGCGTTTTTTATTTGTAGCTTAACCAGAAAAGGCTCCATAAGGGCAGGGGGAAAATCTGTTTCAAATCTTTTAGCACTGCTTTGAACAGTTACCCTCTAATGCTTGTTTTAAGCAACAATTTGTACAGCTGTAAATCATGTCAGCGTGGCTTTTTAATGAAGGCATTTTAATGGTTTTATTATTCTTATAAAGTTAGTTTGAAAAGTGAAATGTTAGACTTTTTTGTATTTTTTTTAACATAATTGTGATTTTGATTCTGGATCATGCAAACAAATTAATTTAGTCTGAGCTCATAATCAATATTAAGGACAAAAGAATTGTAAAGCTAAGAGATTAATTATAGGACTTTGCTAGCTTTAAAGATTTGTGTCAGTCTCTGCTAATATAACTGGGCTGTATCTGAATGTAATTTCATTTTAATAAAATTACAAAAAACAGTATTTTAAATGCAGCTGAACTTCCTTTGTCCTTCCATTTATGTCTAGCAAAACTTTCCTCAAATCCTAGTAGGTATCTTCCTTTTTACATGGATCTCTTAGAGAAAGACCTTTTCAGTTCTTCTGCTACTGCACTTCATACGATTAGCCTGTAATTATCTGATGGTTGTCTTTGACACATACATATGATTCTTCTCATTTTTTCTTTTTATTTTTTTTTTAAATAACAGTTATAGAAGCTTCTTAACCAAGTATTAGACAAGATTTGCCCTCCTTGTACATAAGCATTTTCCAGAACACTGAGGACTCCCAAGCCAGCACAGTCTGCCAGCATATTCTGCAGCACT
Source organism: Chaetura pelagica (assembly GCF_000747805.2). Lineage (NCBI taxonomy): Eukaryota > Metazoa > Chordata > Aves > Apodiformes > Apodidae > Chaetura > Chaetura pelagica. The sequence continues at coordinate 3,814,320 of NW_009952801.1, forward strand.
ATGAAAGCCTCTTTTCAGTTTCTTCATACAAGACAGAGGAGCTTTTGTGGTCTCCTGGCCTGGGCATTTGGGTTTACAACACATTGTCCTGGCCTGTTGATTACTGATGGTGCAAAGAGCATTGAGAGCTCATAACGGAACACTGTTCTCAACTGAGCTTTAAGCACAACAGCTGCTAGCAACATTGTTCTTGAGTTTACTTGCTAGAGAGGAAGTTTATTTTTCATGGATATCTGTATGGTACACACAGAGATTTATTTATTTCTCTCTAACAGAGAGAAGGAGGACAGACAGGATAGACTACAAGTGCTTGGAAATATTAAAGATTAAGCTGTTTTCAAGAGAATACTTAAGCATAAGAATTTATGAATACACATAGCAAACCTATCTGCCTTGTTTTCAGAATAAATAGAAAAAAAAGTGAAGATATATGCAGTAGAGTCAAGTTGAGTCAACAATAAGCTGTATCTTGCATTATTATCACAGAGTAATATTACATTTACTCTATTTGTAATGGCAAAATTAGACCTTGAGTTAGCAGCTTCATTATGCTACCAAACTGCAAGTATTCATATATACTCTTGGTTGTAAATACAGCATCATTTTTTATCTTTATAGAATTTCATTGCAACAGAAAGATATTAAAGATCTTTAGTCCTAAGAAGGCATCACACCAATTCAATATAGTATTGGTAGTTTACATAAAACAGCATAATCTTAGAATAGAACTACAGATTGTACACAGGAGAAGAGCCAGCCTTTGGAATCAGTGCTCTGAATATCCATTTTGAGCATTCCACATAGTGCTATGTAGCATCAGATCTGCTGTAAATTATTATGTTAAATGCAGCTAAATGAAACTGAACAGTCTGATCTCTTGCAAGCTCAGACTCACAAAGACTTTTCCTGCAACAACAAGAAGATGATAAAAATTGTAGACAGTGGAACTGTGGTACTATTGTCACAGGAGAGCTAAGGAAGCATACAGAAAATATATTGCTTGCTGGACTATAGCAAGATGTGCTCTCACACCTCTGTAGGCTACAGAACCACTTCTTGTTATAAACTTCGCAGTCTTCTTGAAGTCTTATTTTTACTGGATCCCAAAAGTCTATAAAAAAACCAAAAACAAAACCAACACAAAAAACCAAACCAACCAACCAACCAAACACCAAAAAGCCAAAACAAGCCTATTGTTTTCCATGGACTGAAGTTGCACTTTAGAGTCCACTTCTTTAAGAAAGCTTGAAAAGAACCTTCACTTTAGAATAGAATTGCTTCCTAAGCAGCCCACTGAAGTTGTGCCTCTATGGCTTCATAAAGCCAAATGTAAGTATATAAGACAAAAAAAAAAATGCAATGACTTAGAAATCCCTGCTTTTTCTTTTTTAAATAAAATAATTTATCTTTAAATAAAGAAACAGTACACTTTTCCCTTCTTATGGCTAGGATTTTTGCTGCTAAAATCAAAGGAACTTCTAATTTAATTGAAAAAAACAGTCAGATCTTTGATCCACTACATGTCATTAATGTCTTATTACAGCCTCTCTAGGCTGACCTAAAGTTACTTTGACTTACTCTTCTGACTATTAACATGTTAACTTATGCTAAACATCAATAAACTACACTCACTTCAATTAAAGCATCCAAGGTGCAAGAAGGAGAAGGGCAGACCAACTGGAACTGGGAGGCTCACCATGCCATAAAATTAGTCTATGACTGTTCTGGCCTTTTTTCCCCTGCATGTCATTTTCTGAGTTATTCCAGGGGAGCAGATAGAAGGGGAATCAGTTTGAACCAAGCTTCTTCCTAAATGCATCCACACTTAGAACATGCAAGTGAGGATGCTATGAGTGTGCTGAAATCCACAAGGTTGTGCCTTTTACCACCAAGTTACTCAATCAGCAGTGAAAGGTGGGCCTCCACATGAAATGAAAGTATCCAGCGAAAGCATTAATTTGTATTGTTTGTTAGATAGATCCTTTGCTCAGAAAATTACCAGGATGGGGACAAGTAGAGCTAGTGAAGGTATGTGCAATATTTCTTCAGGAATGTATCAGGAAACCAAGCAGTGGGGCTGGGATCAATCTGAATGGTATTGCACTGCAAGGCCCAGAGATAAGAGTGTTTGCTTTAGCAGCAATAATGCTTTGATTATTGTAACAAAGTCTGTTGACCAGTGATAGAAGAGCACAGCTCTCCCTGTTGCTCTTTAACAGATTTCACTGAGGTGTCTCAGGGTGATTTCACAGTAGTTGGCAACATTAACATCAAGGCTGAATGCAATCAGGTGATTTTAGCAACATTTACGTGATAGTTCACGGTGCTTTGTGTTGTCTGATTCTCTTCCTACAGAAGAATCAGCTACAGCAACAATACCAATTAAAACAGACCACTACTAGGAGGAACCTAAAACAGATTTCCCTCTGGGCTTAGGTTTTTACATACATGGCTCAGAAAGGTCACAGGTTTCCCATAACAGGCATGGCAGCACAGCTGAGTCCCCATTTAGCCAGCTGAGTGGGCCTACAAGTATCTTTGCTTGTCCCCAAATTGCTGTCCTTTCCACAACTAAAGAGCAGAAATCCCACCAGAAATGGGTGAGAAGTTAGTTGTTTTAGAAGGGAGAAGAGACAGGAGTGGTATTGGGGGGTTAAAACCATTACAAGAGGTAATGGTTTTAAACTGAAAGAGTGCAGATTTAGACTAGTTAGAGAAGAAATTAGAAATAAATTTTTTACAATGAGGGTGGGGAAGCACTGGAACAGGTTGCCCAGTGAGGCAGAAGTTGCCCTATCTCAGAAACATTCAAGATCAGGCTGGACCAGGCTCTGAGCAACCTGATCTAGTTGAAGATGTCCCTGCTTACTGTGGGGGGGTTGAACTGGATGACCTTTAAAGGCCCCTTCTGACCCAAACTATTGTATAATTCTATTAAAGTCTTATCAGTAAGGATGACAGGTAAGAATTACACTCTAATAATTCCCTACTTTCCTGCTAGATAGTCCCAGTCAACAGCATGTATCTCACACACCTTCTCTGCCAGACTCTGTCCCATACTAGAATTTGCAGATGCACTCCAGCATCCACTATGTAAATGTCCCACGTGAACTCCCAAAGCTCAAAATGAGCATTTTTAAGATTGCATAAGGAAAGATGGTGGAAATTTGTCCGTATTTAAAGCAGCAAATAAGGATTTTCATAACCTGCATTTCCCATGGTCCATGCATCTTTGTGTAACCTGAAGTAAATCACTGAATGTTGGGGCTTCTATTCTCCACCTATTAAGCGAGGATTTCTTCCTAACCTTCCCTGTTTATTTAAGCCGTGCTGTCTTTTACCATGTGTTCGAAAAATGCTTGACCTAGTGAAGTCACTTCTCACCACTGTCATATTTTAGGCACTGCTCATAATGCAGACAGCTGCCAGGGTTACTAGTGCCAAGCTGAACAGACTTGTTCAGAGCAAGATTAGGCAATGAGACAAGTGCAATGCCTTGGAGAGTTGCTGAAGCATGGGTCCAGCTCCACCAGTGATGGCATTTGGGCAGCAGAGAAAGGGCTGGAGACACCTCACAGTGAGAAGGAAAGCTTTTACAATGTTACACAATACGAGCAAAAATAAAGTCCCCCAGAAGCGCAGTTCAAGGTTGCTTTGTCAGTTCACTGTATAAACTGTAACTGCAGGTGCATATGCATCAGGTCCATACAAATTCCTCTCCAGATCAGGAGGAGCTGCTCTGGGGACAGTAAGTGTGAAGGGAATATGAGGCTCCACTTACAAAGGAATAGCAAAATCCTCAGGTGCTTCTTTACTTTGACCTGGAGGGTGAGGACTTTATAATTTAAAAGCCATATCAACTTGCCTGAACTCCCATGCCTTTAATTTTCTCTGCTGCTGTTGTTATAGACACAAGGCCTCTCTGCCGTACAGTTTGCTTTGTTTCTGGCAAGTGGTATTTTCTGTGGCTGTTGATAATTTATTGGATATTTCTTCTTTCATTATTGAATTACAGTGGGTAACATACATCCACTGACATGGATTTGATCGCAGAGGCAGTGTGAAGAGTCTCATCCACAGTAAAGTGTATGAACTGAGAGGACCAGAACATGCGTGCTGACTACAGGTGGAAGGATGGAAGATAGCTGCCAAATACTCTGTCCATTTTGAGGCTGTGTTTTTGCATTTTAATGGTGTGTTTGACCTTGAAATGTCTGCTGGCTGCTATCAGAAGAATCTTCTGGTTCTGTAACAGTAAGAGCTACAGTTAGGGACTACATGGTGACTACTAATGGCTATCGTTTTTTCTCCACTCTGAATTATCACAGGTCTGAAAAACACAAAATGTATATGCTGTATGTGCTAGATGGCTGGGCCTTCAATCAGTTCTCAGTGAGGACTCAATGATCAGTGATTTGAAGGGAGTGCAGTGGTGCTCACCTAAAAAACACTCTATCTGGAGCTATGCTGTGATGAAAGACTGCAAATATTCATGTCCCTAAACAAAAGGACAGGGCACTGAAGTGAGATTCAGCAGGTAGAATCCCTAAAACTTTGTAACAGTCTTTTGCAGAATGACTTACAATTTCAGAGGCCTTCCATCATTAAAACAGGAGAAAGGGATGCAACCATTTGTCTTTTTTAATGCTTTCTGATGCTTCCTTTGAAGATTCAGATTGGGGTTGCATGTCCTCATGAGCTGTATGCATCATATATATCTATTTGATATTTGAAATCCAAAGACTTCAAAGCATTAAGAATTCCCTAAATAGTCTCTTTCTGCTTACAGTATGTCCATGTTTATTTTTTCCTTACATAAAGAGATATTTTTGTTTGTTTGTTGTTGGTTTTTTTCCTTCTATATCCCAGCAGCAGAGAGGCCTTGGACAGAATAAGTTAACTGGAAAAAAAATAAGGTTTTGTTAATAATATCCTACCACTGCTTCTATTTCCTAGAGTTCTGCCTGGACTCTTCCTTAATCTTCCTTCTGTGTCCTGTCCTGGTAGAGGTGTAGAGGAAGGCCTTCAAAGATGAAAACTACAGTTTACCCTTGAAACTCAGAACTACTGGCTCTTGTAGTATTGTCTCCATTCACTGGAGTTAAGTGATGTGATTAAAATCTTAGCTAAACAATCTGTTCCTCCCTAAGCTTGTTTATCTGCCTTCCTTACTTTGTTTAAAGCCTGCTAAGTAGTATGGTGTGGCCGTGAGAGCCAGAACAGGGAAAACCTATATTCTGATAAAAAGCTGTGATGACAACATAAGGCTTAAAAATGTATGTATTGCAAAATTAATATTTTTTCAGGCTTTTATATAAGTAGATTTTACAACTCTAGTGGCAACAGCTGTTAGGTGCCAGATTCTCTGGAAGACTTCTACTCTTTTTATGAAATTGGAATGTATAATGTGGTTTGTTTGAATCATTCTCTGTGAAATGAAAGCAAAAATAATTTTGCAGAGACAGCTTTTATAAGGTCTTCAAAGTGAGTTTACTGTTGTTTCCATCCAAGAATTGAAATCTAGGAGCTTGAACAAAAGCTTTCTGGTGAGCACACTCATGATTGGCTTTCAAATCAACTTTCAGTTGACTTAGCTCTTTAGCAAATGGTAGGTCAAATCTTGCATTCATTGAAGAAATTTTGAGATTTACTATGAAATTAAAAAGAAGACATGGTGAGCTGACAAGACTTAAAAATTCTAGATGAGTTGGAATTTCTGCTCCCCACCCACACAATGTTTGTCTTCCCTGAAAGCTTGTTTTTTCATCCTCCTTTTTTCTTTCTTTTGTTTCTTCTTCCTTATTTCACCTAACCATAATACAAGCTTGTGAGTTCCCTAGGATAACGGTTGGTTTTCCTTTCACTATGTTCATATAGCACATAATAATAGTCTTGGATTTCTCACTGAAACTCTTAAATATTCTGACTGAGAAGGATAATTACTTTTTCTCAGTGAAGTTTTAGAAACAGCAACAAATATTCTGTACAAATATTCAAGTATCAGATGCCTACTGTGTGTCCATGGAAGAGACTGAAAACTTCACACAGCACTTAGGCTACCTGGTGAAGAAACTCTTGATGACCCTGGGGGAAAGAACTCCTCTGCTTGCACTGAAACTTTGTAATTCTTATCACCTGCAGCCAAACAACTCTGTTTAGGCTTCAGAAAAATCCAACCTAGAACACTTAGTTATGGTTCATATCCTGCTGACTGAAGTCTACTTTTAATGCTAGAAATCAAAGCAAGGGAGTATGTGCCTTTTCCACTGTCTCCTCTAAAGCTGATTTTTTAAAATGCTCTCTTTATCCAAAGCATGGTTTAATGTATTGGTTAAAATCCAAATGTGTTCAGGGGTTGGATGCAACTGCCACACACTTGGGAAAGCTGCAGACCTGTATAGCTGCTACTACAGCACAGTTAGTGCGTGCTACACACTGGGAGTGTTCTTGGCCTGGAAGAGGGGAAAATGCAAAAAAATCTTAGCTCAAAACTCCTAGTCCCCAGTAAATCTGTAAATGCAAAGCCAGTGAGAAGTCTGTCCCTCCTTGCAAGCAATTTATCGGGCCATGCATCATTCTGACTGCAAATTAATGTTTTGTTTTGCTAGGCCAGAGGAAGTATTTTCCCCTGTCCACTTCTGATGTCTGTTGACCAAAAGGCAGACTAAAATATCTGACCAGTGACAGAATTTTTGAAAACTCCTCACAAATGCCTCACAACTATAGTGCTAAAATGAAGTGACTGGGAAAGACATCAGATGAAGCAAACACTATGGAGGATGAAACTAGCAGACTGCACAGATGCTTAGTGAACTGTATCGGTTTTCCAAGGTTTAAAAACACCAAGTTAATTAATCTGTCAGAGTATATATTGTATTGTTTATCTTCAGCAATATTGTTAATCTATTAATTGCCTTATTAAAGAAATTACAGCTACACCTGAGCTCAGCTATGTGACTAAAGTTCACAGTAAGATGTTGTCTTCTTTAAATAACAAAAATAATCTCCACTGCCCTGTACCCAGGGAGTCAGCAGGTCTTTCTTTTTATTTGTCTAAGAAGATGCTTTTGGAAAGCCAAAAAGAAGCTATGTTCCATACATATTTGTTCTGTAGGTGACCAGGAGTTACAAGGATCACTTGCAAGCTCCTGTTAATAAAGGCTCTGATAAATCACAGAACAGCGGTTGGAGAACATCCAGCTGTTTGTGTGCCATTTCATTGTCTCAGTAGGGACTTATGTTAGCTGTTGCCACTGAGCACCAATCTGAAGGAGCTGTGCAATTATCACTATACTACCCACAATATTATACACTGAAGCAGAGACTTAAGATTTTTCACAGCCCTCCTGGGAGTTGAGGTTTATCTCCCATAAAATTTTACTACTGTACACTGTAATCTCTGTGAAATCTTTTTCTATTGCTACTATGCCTTTTTTAGGACAGATGAACAACTACATTTCCTCTCCAAGGTGTGCACTTAACTTGATTGACACAAAGTTATTACAAATCAACAGCCTGCTCATTTTCATAGTCAACGTCAGCCCTGTATGTTGTATGGGCATCTTTGTTGAGCTGTTGCCAGAAGGGTGAGAACACATCCAGGATCCAGCTGTGTGCACACCATGCAGGCACATGCTACCTGCCAGCTGCAAACTCCTGGAGCTGCAGTATTTTGTCTTTTGTGCAACTGTCTCTGAAATTCTCTCATAGCAGGTTTCAGTGTACTGTCCTTGTCATTTAAGCAGTTCATTAACTGTATGCTAACTGTCCTACTCTGTGAACTAAGTGCTCTACATGTCTTCTTTCCTCGCACTTCCTTTGGGATATATGCAGTACCTGAAGGACAAAGCATAGCTTTAAATAAGTAACGGTTACAAGCAAATGGTTAGTATGAAATAACTGGCTTAAATGAATGTTTCAACCCACAAACACTTACCCAGAAGTCTCAATCAGAACTTGCATCTCTTTTTTTCACTACAGTCAATCAACTGAAATACAAATTCAGTGAAAAAATAAGCCTTAGTTCTGATGTTTGAGTTTGGTTTGTTTTTATAATCCCAGCAAATATCAGTACCCTTATAAATATTAAATACACAATATTTATATAGTTCTTTAGAAAAGAAAAAATTTAACTGTATTCTTTTCTTCATTACTCTGTGCTAGCACTATTGCAAAGCAAACAACAATGATATACTAGTAGTACTTAATTATTATTCTGGAGTAGGGAAAATACCTGCACACATTAAATCTAGCGATGTAGGGACAAAAATAAGTTAGATGCTGCTCCTGTATTTTGAAATTGTAGTACTTTTAATCTGCTTCAAACTGCTTCAATTGTAATAAAGGAAAGTGATCTATTTAAAAATCGTGCAATCCTCTTCAAAGGAAGTATTGAGAGGAGATGGTAGCTGATATTGAAATCTCAGCTTGGTAGAATTTTAAACTATTTAGAATAATTCTGGAATAAAATAAATAATAATTAAAAAAAACCCTCTAAAGTGCCTTTTGCTTTTCTGGGGGAGAAAATATTAGGGAAAAAAATAAAGCTCTTGGAACCAGTGCTGCAACTGGAAGGATTTTTCAATGGCAGCATTGAGTAACCCAACATTCTTAGCTGCAGAGTGTGTTTGACTCAAATCAGTAGTTCTAGAAAAAAACAACAACAACAAAAATGGTGTTAAACAGGGGGTGGAAGGGTGCAGGGTGGAGAACCAGTTGCTGTGGAAAATTATGTCAGATGTTTTTGATCAGTATAAAAGCACCGAAGAAAACATACAAGCCAAGGCTGTAGAGGTCATATGTAGTATCGCACACTGAAAACTTTTGACTTTCTCATGGTGCAGAAATCTTACCTCAAATACTGAACGATTAAGGTAGGAGGTATTTTTTCTATTTATTAAAGAAACATCTTCAGGTTTTTTGTTTTGTGGGGTTTTTTGTTTGTGACTTTTATATATATATATATA
>NW_009952801.1:3823819-3829414 GCF_000747805.2 Chaetura pelagica
TATATATATATATTTAGTGCCAGCTGCTTAGTGAAGCAGCAGTAAGGAGACAAAAACAGTGGTACTTGCAACAATAATGATTTTTTCTTATTCTTTAAAACTGCCCCATAACTAGTTCTGTGTCTGAGTTTGGATTTTGTGACTATAAGCTTTCTAATATATTAAGACAGGATCTATGCTTAACTCTTATTAACTATATGCTGCTATTAAATGAACAATCAGGGTGGTAGAGAGTTTTGAGATTCAAGTCCCTAACAAATAGATGCTGTTGGGGACAGTCATTCTGCTGTTCCACCTGATCTAAGGAAGAAGGCATGCTACTCACAACTACAGGTACAGAAAGTGGTTAGACTGTTCCCTGTGGTCAGCAAACCTGGAGTCACTGCCCTTATAGACATCCTATCAAAGAATGAAACAACCAAAATTCAAAGAACTTGGAAGATGGAGATGATAATTTTGGTCACTCTGGAACAACACTTGCTCAGTATGACAAAGAACACTGATAGGCTAGTGTCACTTTTTTTCAGCTAACAGACCTAAGCAGCTTTCAAGATGTAACTCAGTGTGGCTGTCAGTATCAGAGAGCAAGGCTTTTTGTTTGTTAGCCAGTTTTATGGCTTATTTATGAAAATGAAAGCAGTAAAATGTAAATGTTAGACTTCATGTGAAGGTATGTATGAAATCAGAATAGGTTTAAGTAACTGGTCTAATCAGAGTGGTAACTTAAACTGTAACACAAAGCAACTCCACATCCTACTGCTCTAAGCTATGTTATTTATTGTGAGGAAATAAATTTTATTTTCTACTGCAGACTACTTTTTAATAATCAAAGCAAAATAATTCCTGCAGCATGTATGTTAACATAATTCAGCAGACATAGCAAAAATGATAAAAGGATTCTTTGTGCAGAACATTTTGTATGGCAGTTCAAGGTATGATCTTAAGAGCAAAACTTTCTGTTACAATTTGTCAGTGATTTCATCGTTAGTGCTTATTTCAAGGGGGTTCTCAAAATCCATAGTGAAACTGCTATAGTATTTTATGTAGAAACCTGATCTTTTAGAACACTGTAACATCATCTCAAAGCAACACATTTTTAGCTCTAATCTTAGATCTAAGGTATAGCTGAAGAGAAGTAACTTGAAATTTTTAATGCATAATCTAGCTAGTTGGTTACTGTAGTAATAATAAACATTATTATTTTTGTTATTATTATGCATACATTAATACATATTGCCCTAGTGTAGGTCTGCTGTACCATTGAACTGAAAGGCAACTGACTTTCTCTTTCATAGACATTGAGGAAGCCACCCAGTTTCTGCACAGAGCAACCAGAATTGCTGGTGTGAGGTGGCTAACATGTCTCTTTCATGAAGACAGAAGTGCTGATATCCCAAGACCATATGCCAGTTACCTGTCCTTGACACATTTCTTTCTCCCATTCTCCTTACTACTTTGTTCCTTTGCATTTTACAACCAGTTCAGCTCCATGATGCAGCTGGTTTCTTCCTCTCTATCCTTCTGCATTTGCTCAAATTTCCTTCTGTCCTGTACTGTCCTACAGTTCCAGCTGTATCCCTCTGCAGCTGCAGTCTGTGGGATTTGGGTCATTTGTGTTACGTTTTATTTCTCATTTGATGTGCAGGCTACTCACAACACATGGTGTTAAAAAATAACTGCTAAGTTGATTAGCTATTGAACTGGATAATAAATGTCATTAGCCTGTTCTACAGAACAATGGTATTTAATCTAAAGGAATATTGTGCTTATCTGGCCAAGGAAATTCAAGCCAGTGGCTTTGCTTTGGAAACAATTTTTCATCTGCTGTGCCACTAGATGTGGTTGTTTAACAGCGATCACATCCTACATGAATTGAATTTAGCTTTAAAATGAGCAGCCCTAACTTAAAGCACTGATTTAATGTCTTGCTACAGTGAACCTCTCATGAACTGCTAGCTTTTAATTTCCACTAATTGCTATTTCCATATAAAAGATAGTTTCTTGTGAAGAACGTGTGCAGCTTCACAAGTGGACGTCTGATGATCCTTTGCATGTTTGTTGTTATCTGGGTACTAAGAGACAGCTCCTGTAGCGCATGAGGTGATGTGTATTAAAAGGTAACCTAAGTCTCTGCTGGGTAGTTACATTAAAATTTTCAGGCATCTTCTCTTTCCACCCTATGCCAATTCTTTCTTGGCAACATTTCAACCAGTTTCATGGCTCATATAGCTAATAAAGTCTATTTTTCACAGAGGTCGTTAATAGCTGCATCATGAACCTGCTCTGAACCAAAATTATTCCTGGACCATTTAGGAAAAAAAACAAGTATTCTACCATAATGAAACAGGCATGTGTTATGCAGGTGCTGCTGCTTTTTCTGGAAAGACAAAGACCTGTCCCAGGCTGCTACTTCTGTAGACATATATGTAGACTGTATGTATGAAAAACAGGTAGAAAATAATATATTTATCCTAGTAAATTGGTATCAAAGGTTATTAGCCTGGAGAAGCTGAAGTTGGAGTTGTTCTCTTGAAGTAAGCAATGACAAATCAGAAAGAACTTAGAGACATGTTAGATAGGAAATGAGCAAAATATCAGCAGGCAAAATGACCCTAACACAGAAATTAGGCACATCCTTATTTTGCATCAAAAGTCTGCACATTGCTCCAGCACTTGTCCATTCAGTTTTCTCATACATGCATCTTGTAGTTATTGTCACCTGTCATCTAATAACCCCTTCACCTTCATCTGCTAGAAAAGAAAGTTAAGTATACTTCTTGCTGTACACCTCCTTCATTCAAGACTTCTACAGGATAATCAAAGCCTTGCTTCACCCTTACCTTCAATTATCAGAGGTTGAATGTGTCAGCTTTCTTACACTCCCACTAATTTAGATACCATTACTCCCTTTGTAACACCTGGAACACCTGCCTGGTCTGCACCTCCGACTTCCAAAGTAGCATGAAGGGCATGGGAGGAGTTGATCAACCTGGATTGCTATTTAATAGCTGTTTTGCAGAAATGCCTACAGGCGTTAATTAAGATCAAGGTGCTAAATACTAAAAAGACTTAAAATGAAAAATAGTCCCCACCCCAGAGACTTCATAATTCATTTTATAGCATGCTACAGCAGGTGGATGAGATAAATTAACTGTAGGGAAGGAAAGAGAAGTAGAACAATCTACTACAAGCATTTTCTGGACAGTATGGATCATTTTCATTTATATATTTACAAATAGGGTTACACTCATTTTGCTGAAGATGTTAATTTCTCTCTAATCTTAAAATTACCTCTTTGATTTCATAAAACTCTTCCTCCAATGAAACAAATAATCTATGAGATTCCTTCTCCACCTAGTGTGTTGGACATGCTATACCCTAGGAAATCATCAGTTTTGTATCCCTCCCTGTTGAATGGCACCAAAATCTCTAATTATATATTGACTGCTTTTCAGCAAAATAAGACAGAGGCAATCTTTCCATATTTTGTTTAATATTAAAATACCTCAAACAAAAGTAGCAGCTGGCCCATATCCCTCCTTGTGGAATTAATTGTAAAATACATTATTATAAAGATGTGTTAAAGCATGAAGAGATCTTGGTAACAATCAGATATTAAAGTTTAGAAGACTGAAGTATCTAATAGGCTTATTTTTCCATTAGAAATAGAGAATACATAATTTTGTAGGTGAAGATAAAGGTCAAACTGACTTATTTCAGCTTGTCAAGTTTTATGAATAAACCTATTATCTCTAGTGATATTCCTTAACAAGGTGTTTCTATCTGGTTTCCAACAATTTTAAAGTACTGAAAACCATCCCTGAAAGAATTAAGGCCCACTTCTACCGTCACTAGAAATGCTTTTCTATTACATTGCAAGCTATGCAGTTCTTCACAGTATGCAGAAGTAGCATAAAATATTGTCTACTAGTTGGTCATAGGAGTACTAACTTGCCCCTCCTTTTCCGTAGATGCAAAGTCACTTTTCTTCACAAACAGGCCACTTCCTCCAACCAGTCATCTGCAAGATCAGGATGTAAATAACTAACAAAGATAAAAGCAGTGAAACATTCATCTGAGATGTAAGCAAATGAGAATGTCGCTATTTTTAGTAGGATTATAATGGGTAACTTGATACTGCAATAGTATGAAACCTTGCCTAAGGCACACTGTAGAATTTTTGTTGCTACACAATGTCCTTTTACTACTAAATTACTTCTCTTTTATACATAGTATTTTTGTGATTTAAAATATAAAGTACAACACTTGCAAAGGAAAAAAAAAAATGATTGCTGGACTATTCTTAAAAATTCATCTATCTTCAGCAGCCGCGTAACTAAATTCAAAAGTTCTCTAGAAAAAATGCAAGTTTAAAAGTGAAAATGCTCTCTTTTCCCTTTTTATTACAGACCTGCCTGTCAAAAACTTGGATGATTGTGGTACCAAATAGAGAAAACATACACTTGGAACAACAGACTTCAGTAGCCTAACAGTTGAAGTTAGCAGCTAAACATATGCTTTTATAAAAATATATTGATTTTTTTTTTTTGTCTAATTAAGGGTTATAGGATGAAGACGTTTCTAGTATGCTCTGCAGTCAGCATATCTGAGCCTTTTGTGTGCTGTTGGCATTCGATGTACACTGACCACAAGCAGAAGTAATCATTTACATTGCCACAGCTGTCTACAAACCCTAGTGGAAAATGCTGTGAAAGAGATGAAGACGTTTCTAGTATGCTCTGCAGTCAGCATATCTGAGCCTTTTGTGTGCTGTTGGCATTCGATGTACACTGACCACAAGCAGAAGTAATCATTTACATTGCCACAGCTGTCTACAAACCCTAGTGGAAAATGCTGTGAAAGAGTCGAGGGAAGGAACACAACGATGGAGATACAGCAAAAATATTTGAGATAAATTACTCTTCCAGGCCTCTGTAAAACCTGTATGCTCCAAAAACTCTTAACATACTAAAGTGTCTTATTACACACTAGTAATGAGTTCTGACTTTGACAGATTTCACTGCTCAAATTAGGTATTAAAATGCAGAATGACTTAACATCCTTGTGCTGTGGGAAACCTTCCTTGTAACTAAGCTGTGACATGCACGTACATTCAGGCCCGAGCTTTGCTGCTACTTCTGCAAGCCAGGTGTTTTAACAGGACTATTTCATCAACTCAGCTCCTCCCAGGCCGTTTCTCTGCTGCTTCATGGGGACAAGCAAAGGCCGAGACGTACGGTAAGAACATACAGTCAGGCTCGGGACCTTGGACCACTCCTTTATTTACACCACAGCAAGAAACCCCCCTCGCAGCACTTCCCTCCCGTCTAACTCGGCCCGTACCAGTGTCCGCGGAGCGCGGGGACGGAAGGGGCAGGCGGACAGCGGGTGCTTCACAGCCGGTGAGGCACGGCGCGGGCCTAGAGCCTGGCATGCTTGCTGCGTCACTCCGACAGGTCAGTAGCTGGAAGGCCATTTTCTGAGGCACCGCAGCACCTCCGCCTCCCCGAGCACTGCTCTCCTGCAGAGCCGCCCCATGAGCCGCACCCGCCATTCCGGAGCCGCCCCAGCGGCGGGGGGCGGGACGGCACACGG